>NC_057800.1:341739301-341763483 GCF_018294505.1 Triticum aestivum | reverse complement strand
GGCGCGGGACCCTCCGGGGGCGTCATCGTACCACCCGCGGGTGGCGCGGCGACCTCCAAGACGCCCACTCCGGCGCCAACAACGCGCTCTTCCCAGGTTGTGCGCGACGAGCAGCGTCACCACACCGGTGAACCTGGACGCCGTCGTGGGAAGAGTCCTGTGCGTCATCCACGGGACAAAGGAGGCCAGCATGCCTGCCGAAGTGCTGGTGAAGATGGCGCACTGCTGCTGGGCCGTGACAGAGCTCCTTCTAACGTGGTTAGAAGTCGAAGCGCGCAACGGTCCATGCAGCTTTCGCCGCCACCCACGCCAGCAGAAGCCTTGGCGCGCACGCAGCTGCTCCTCGACTTCCCTCCCGCCGCGGAGAAGCTCGACGAGTGGAGAGCCACTATCCAGAGCCTCATCAGCGTCGCCAACAAAGATGAGCCATAGCCGGCGGGGCCCTCAGGCCGGCGCTCCATCGAGCCACTGCATGCCGGCGGTGGAGGGGCTGGAGGCGCCGCGGCCATGGTGCACTCTCCTCCTCCACGCCAGCCATCCCGGATGTCGGTCCGTCGTGATGATGCTTGTGATGACATTTCCATAGCGTCGTCCGACCCACGGACCCACCGCGACCAATGCTAGGTTCTTCGAGAGCGAGCCCATGAAGATGCTCGAACCACCATCGAGCGCCAGCGCGATATGAGCCACCAGTCAGACAGGAGGGCGGGGCCCGCTATGGACCACCCAACACCGCGAGGCTCCGACGGCCTACCTTATGAGGTGGTCTACCCAACCTTTACCCGTGGGCTGCGGCAGTTCCAGTGGCCGTGCCACCGCACCTTCAAGCCCGACGTCGTGAGAAGTACAACGGCAAGACCCACCCGTCAGAGTTCCTCAACATCTACACCATCATGATGCAAGCCGCTGGAGCTCATGACGACAAGGTGCTTGCCAATTACTTCCCGTTGGCCCTGAAACCCAATGTCATGTCTTGGTTGATGCACTTGCCGGCGAATTCCATTTCTTCTTGGTCAGATATGTTGTCAGGACCCCAACTCGATGTCACATCGATCTAGCCGGTAACACTTCATATCACTTTGCGGCCTCACGCACGGTATTCCCACGGGTGTCGCCTTACCTTTGCCCGGGACCGTTTGCGCCTTTTGGCTCACGTATATGATAGTGTCGCTAGCATCCATATGATAAAAGAGCCCGGGCTGACATGACTAGTCGTAAACCCAAAGCGGCACAGACTTACAGGGACAGGCATCCATGACCCAGCTTCGAACGTGTCGGTCATCAGCAAGTGGGCCCGGGCTGTAGCACTGGGCTAGCAGGACTCCGGTAAACCGGGCTGTAGCGGGCTAACAGGACTCCGGTACTCAAAGCGTGACATTTCCCCGAAGGGACAGACACAGGAACGAAGAAGGACACATGCCGGCCAGCCTAAGTGTTCCAGAGCAGTAGCAAGCTACCATGGCTCAGCGGTAACACTAGGAGACATTTCCCGGTAAGAGAGGCTACTAAAGATAAACAACTAGATAGTCAGATCCCACACATACCAAGCATTTCAATCATACACACAATATGCTCGATATGTGCAAATACAACGAAGCATCACAACATGACTCTACGACACAAGTACTTTATTTAAGGCTCAGGGAGCCATACATATCATACACACAGGTACGGGTCTCATGACCCAACATACAAGTCATACAGTCATACAAGCCAACAGCGGAAGTACTTTGTCTGGGTATAGACAACTAGTAAAATAAAAGAGGCTTGGAAGCCTAGCTATACTACGTGGTCCATCACAAGCTCAGGGTCACCACCTGGGTCTTTAGCCTACTCGTTGATGTCAACGTCTACATAGAACCCATCAGAAGGGGTTGCAGCGTCTTCTGTAAAAAATGTAGATTATAGCAACATGAGTACAAAGGTACTCAGCAAGACTTACATCAGATCCTACATACATGCATAGTATCAAGAAGGGTTGGTGGAGTTATTGCAGCAAGCCAGCTTTGACTCTTGGCTAGACTATCCTACGATACACCAACTTGAAATGTTTTGCGCACACGAGTCCACTACTCACCACTTCAATACACTACCGAGGATCCACCTCCGTCTTCCTACGGAAGAGCCATCCTCGGCACTCACACTTATCTTGAGGCTTTTAATAGTTTCCATTTACTTGTCTATGAACTGTATAGGCAACCAAGTAGTCCTTTACCGCGGACGCGGCTATTCGAATAGATCATGTTAACCCTGCAGGGGTGTACTTCTTCATACACGCTCTCACCACTTATCGTCGTTTACACGACATGTACTCGGCAACCTTCAAGCGGAAGCCCAACGTGGGTGTCGGCCACGACCTACCTAATCACCTATGCTTCCAGTCCAGGTTTATCGCCTATTCAGGTTCCATCCGCAGGGAGTCCGGCCGAGGTTTCCCATACGGCCCCGAACGATGTGAACAGGGTTCCCGAGATACCTAACGGGTATTCGGTACACCCGGCCACGTACCTACCGCATCACAGCCCACCCCTACGGTCAGCGCTGTCCACGGCCTCCAGTAGGCTACAAACACCAGAAACTACTTGCAACTCCTGGACGGAGAACTAGGGTGAATAAGAAGTCGAGAGGGTCCATTGGTTTCGGGCCCAATGCATGGTAGTAGTTGATTCTTAAATCACACATACAGATCTCAGTGCTTAAGGTCGGCTTCAATGAAACAACCCACCATGTACTCCTACATGGCCTCTCATCGATACCTTTACCAAATCGTGTTCACCACACCACTCTCATTACCGACATAATCATTTCACTCTAGCCCATCACCCAGATGAACCAGACCTGACACGACTCTAAGCATAGCAGGCATAGCAAGGTAGGAACAACACATACACATGGCTCAATCAACTCCTACACATGCTAGTGGGTTTCATCTAGTTACTGTGGCAATGACAGGTCATGCAGAGGAAATGGGTTCAACTACCGTAGCACACAGCAGTTTGAATCGCGTGGTCTTAATGCAGTAAAAGAGAGCAGGAGCGAGAACATGGGATTGTATCGATATGATCAAATGGTTGGTTGCTTGCCTGATGGTTCGATGCACGGATACGGTTCTTCGTTAGGGTAATCACGGTACTCCTCGGGAACAGATCCTGTCGCAAAGGACATCGATACACAAACATCACCAAACAATGTGCAACAATATGATGCATGCATGAAACATGGCAATATGAGTGTGTTGGGCTAATGCAACTAAAGCCAGAAGTGTTTGAACAAATTTGAATCAAAGATTCAAATTCCAAATTCAAATATGGCCTTTTAAAGTGCCTTTTCTTGTTCTGCTTAAAACATCAAGTTAACTTGTTTGATCATGCATGGAAATAGTACAGATGGATAGATTGGATTTTTCTGATCATTTTTCATATATAATTTGTCCAATTTGGAGTTACAGAATAAAAGTTATGAATTTTTGAAGTTTAGTTAATATTCTAGAATTTCCTGATTTAATTTAAATCCAGAAATTCAATTACTGCGTCAGCCTGACGTCACAGTGACGTCAGCAGGTCAACAGGGCTGGCTCGGGTCAAACCTGACGTGTGGGGTCCACACGTCAGTGGCACAGGGGCTAATCCCGTGTTGACCCGGGCTGGTTAGCTTTGACTAAGCCCTGGGGCCCACTTGTCAGCGTCAGTAGGTGGGGGGGTTAGTGACTAATTAACTAGGCCACGTCAGCTCGCCGGAGTTCTGGCCGGCGGCGACCATTAGCGCGGCGACGAGAGTGGTTTTGGTCGTTTCGGCCACCAAATGGACCGCGGAGGCCACCGGAGTGGAGCTGAGGACAACCCGCAGCTCTTGACGGAGCCCGTTGGGGTCGGGGTGGCCGGAGTTGACGGCGGCGAGCTCGGCTGCGGCGGCCGGAGTTCGGGTGCGGTCGGGATCAGTGTTGCAGGGGGTTTGGGGAGGCGTTGGTGCGTTCTACGTGCTCCTGGTGATGTGTGGAGCACGATGGTGTGCTCGGTTGAGCGCTACGGCGACCGTGGCCACGACGGCGACATCGCCGGCGGCGTGGAGCTCTCGGTCGAGGTGGAGCTAGGGCCTAGAGGTCGGAAGAGACCAGGGAAGAAGGGGGAAACGCTCCGGGGGCTCACCGCGGTTGCAGTGGGCGTCGAAGCGGGCTCGGGGACGCGCCGGAGACGACGAATTTGACGGCGACGGTGGTCGGAGTCCGAAGAGGGGAACGGCGACGTGGCGGCGATGCAGGGCTTCCGGGGACCCGTGGAGCGGTGGGGAGGAAGAGGGAGTCGAGGCGGAGCTCCTGAGCTGGTTGGGGGAGCGAGGGGTGGTCGGAGACGACTGCTACGGCGAACGGTGGCGACGATGGTGTTCGGTCGGGCGGGAGAGAGAGCGAGGGAGAGCCGGGGAGAGTGAATGGGGTGTCGGCGAGGTCGGGGCGACGACCAGAAGACGATCCACGCGGCGCAACGGCGACCCGGGCGATGCAGAGAGGCTGGGTGGTGCGTGGCGAGCTCGGGCGCGCCATGCTCACCTCCCTGCCTGCTCTGGCAAGGGGAAGCAGCTGGCTGGCACGGGCCAGCACAGTGCTGGGCCGGCTGGGCTGGGCAGGTAGGTCCAGGTAAGTCTACTCCTTTTATTTAATTTTCTGTTTTCTGTTTTTATTTAATATATCTGCAACTTTGTTGAATTAAATAAAATACCTAGGCAACTCCAAAAATCACCAAACTACTCCTGGTCCATAGTTGGATTATTTCCAACATGAAACATTTTAGTTTGGAGATATTTGAGCATTTAAATATTTTATATTATTTTAAATGCCCAAATTCAATTATCTATGATTTAATTCAAAAACCCTAGGATGGCCTAGAAAAATGTGCACCACTTTTGGCAGAGGTTCTGAACCAAGACAAAAATGATGGGCATTTTAGAAGGGCATTTCAGGTTCATTGAAAAATTATTTTAGTAGCCCTAGTTGGTTTCAGAGGGGACTGGGGGTTCTATCATCCCCATTTCAAGTTTCTGATGAATGAGTAAACATGATGCAACACTCTAATGCATGACTAGCTAGGGTGTGACAACTCACCCCCACTCAAAAGAATCTCGTCCCGAGATTTGGGTTCCTCCGAGAAGAAGGCGGGATACTCGAGTCGAAGACGATCCTCCCTTTCCCAAGTTGCTTCATCCTCAGAATGGTGCGACCATTGAACCTTGAGAAACTTGATATTATGACGTCGCGTGGTACGTTCGGCTTGATCGAGGATACGAATGGGGTACTCTCGATATGTAAGATTATCTTGGAGATCAAGCGTTTCGTGGTCCACTTCACGGATAGGATCCGAGAAGCAACGCCTGAGTTGAGAAACGTGGAAGACATCGTGAACTCTGGAGAGGTGCGGAGGTAGTTCCAGCTGGTAGGCAACTTCTCCTCGTTTGGCAAGAATGCGAAAAGGTCCAATGTAACGAGGAGCCAATTTGCCTTTGATACCGAAACGATGGGTTCCCTTCAGAGGGGTGACCCGAAGATAAGCCTTCTCGTCAACCTCGAAAGTCATAGCCTTATGTTTTCGGTCATATTGACTCTTTTGACGGGATTGGGCTGTTTTCAACTTTTCACGAACGATACGAACTTGCTCTTCTGCTTCCTGAATCATATCCGGGCCAAAGAATTGTCTTTCCCGGGTCTCTGACCAGTTAAGGGGTGTTCGACATCGTCGTCCATAGAGAACTTCAAAAGGGGCTTTACCCAAGCTAGATTGATAGCTGTTGTTGTAAGCGAATTCGGCAAATGGAAGGCACTTCTCCCAGTCCATTCCGAACGAGATAACAGAGGCTCGAAGCATGTCTTCTAGAATTTGGTTGACGCGTTCCACTTGACCACTTGACTGAGGGTGGAAAGCGGTGCTAAAGGAGAGACGGGTTCCCATAGCATTTTGGAAACTTTCCCAAAATCGAGAGGTGAAAAGACTTCCTCAATCCGAATTGATTTCCAAAGGAACACCATGGAGAGACACTATTCGGGAGATGTATAAGTCTGCCAGCTGACTAGCGGTTATACTCTCACGAACAGGTAGGAAATGAGCTACTTTGGAAAGACGATCGACCACGACGAAGATAGCATTATTCCCTCTCTTGGTCCTGGGAAAACCGGTAATGAAATCCATACCAATTTTATCCCATTTCCATTCAGGAATAGCTAAGGGTTGAAGGGTGCCAGCAGGCCGTTGATGCTCTGCTTTTACACGACGACAGACGTCGCAATTTGCAATATACTGAGCAATTTCTCTCTTCATCCTAGTCCACCAGAACCTCTGGCGTAGGTCCTGATACATTTTAGTACTACCGGGATGAATGGTGAGAGGAGATTCATGGGCTTCCTTAAGGATTAATCGCCTTAGGTTGCGCACTTTGGGAACTACTAATCGATCCCCGAAGTACACGACTCCTTGATCATTAACGGAGAAACAATTCGCAATTCCCTTCTGAATGTTCCTCTTGATGCGGGAGATTCCCGGATCTACCTTCTGTGCTTTGATAATTTGATCCGTAAGGGTAGGTTTTGCCACCAAGGTGGAGAGAAAACCTTGAGGAACAATGTGAAGGTTAAGCTTCCGAAATTCCTCATGGAGAAGCGGTTGACTTTGTTGTAACATCAGGTTGTTACAATAAGATTTACGACTTAGCGCATCAGCCATGACGTTGGCTTTCCCTGGGGTATAGGTTATCCCTAAGTCGAAGTCTGTGATCAATTCAACCCAACGTCTTTGCCTGAGATTCAAATCCGGTTGGGTGAAAATGTACTTCAGACTTTGGTGATCAGTGAATATTTCGCAACGATTACCGAGGAGGTAATGTCGCCAGGTCTTAAGGGCATAGACTACGGCTGCAAGTTCCAGATCATGAGTAGGATAATTCTCCTCATGTGGGTGCAATTGCCGTGAAGCGTAAGCAATTACGTGTCGATCTTGCATAAGGATGCAACCTAGTCCTTGTCGCGAGGCGTCGCAGTAGATAACAAAGTCCTTGGAGAAATCTGGCGGTACCAGCACGGGAGCAGAAGTTAGGCGTCTTTTCAGTTCCTGAAAACTGTGCTCACATTGTGGAGTCCATTCGAACTTCTTATCTTTCTTGAGGAGTTCGGTTAGAGGTTTAGCAACTTTGGAGAAGTTCTCGACAAAGCGACGGCAATAGCTCGCTAAGCCTAGAAAACTCCGAACTTGCTTGACCGATTCGGGTGGAGTCCAGTCAAGGACAGCTTGAACTCGCTCAGGGTTAACAGCAATACCTTTACCAGATATTACGTGACCCAGATAGGTCACTTCTGGCAACCAGAATTCACATTTTGAAAATTTGGCATAAAGGCGATGCTCTCGAAGTTTCTGCAACACTAGCCTTAGATGTTCGGCATGTTCTTCCTCGTTCTTGGAGTAGATGAGTATATCATCGAGATAAACTACGACGAATTTATCCAAATACTCCATGAAGATTGAGTTCATTAACCGAGAAAAGGTGGCTGGACCGTTGGTTAAACCGAAGGACATGACGGTGTACTCGTATTGGCCGTAACGAGTAACAAAGGCCGTTTTAGGAATGTCCCCGTTTCTGATTTTGATTTGATGGTAGCCCAACCTCAAATCCATCTTGGAGAAGACTGAGGATCCAGCGAGCTGATCATACAGATCGTTGATCCTGGGAAGTGGATATTTGTTCTTGATTGTGACCAAATTGACAGGTCGGTAATCTACAACCATCCGGTCCGTACCATCCTTCTTCTTGACGAATAGGACGGGGCAAGCCCACGGAGATGAACTGGGGCGGATGAAACCCTTTTTCAAGGACTCATCGAGTTGTTTCTTAAGCTCGGCTAGTTCTAGGGGTGCCATCTTATAAGGTCTTCTAGCAATCGGAACGGTTCCTGGAATGAGGTCTATTACGAACTCAACATCCCTGTCAGGTGGAACACCTGGCAATTCCTCTGGAAAGACATCCGGAAAGTCACGGACTACCGGAACGTCCTCAAGGTCTGGCAAAGGGCTGGCGTTAAGAGAATATAACTGCCGCTTGGCTATTCGGGTCAAGACGTTGACTATCTTTCCCGAAGGATGGGTGAGTTGAACAGTCCTAGAGAAGCAATCAATTTTGGCATGATGAGCCGACATCCAGTCCATACCCAAAATGATATTAATGTCTGAAGATTTAAGGGCTATCAAAGATGCAAGGAAGACAAGTCTATCGACTTGGATTTCATTCCTATAACTTACCCTAGAGGTCTGCCATCTAGACCCAGGGGTAGAGATTTCCATAGTGGACGGCAGATCACAGAATGCAACGTTATGCAAACGAGCATAATTTTCAGATATAAAGGAATGAGAGGCTCCTGTATCGAAAAGAACAGATGCCGAGTGGCAATTAACAAGAAGCGTACCGAGAACGACGTTGGGATCCTCTTGAGCTTCTTCGGCAGAGACACAGTTGACATGGCCACGTGAAGCGGTGACCGGTTTGGCATGGAACACCTTCCCTGTCGGCTTGCCACGGCCAACAGCTTTAGCAGATTGATTGGGGTTGGTCTGGGGACACTCACGCATATAGTGACCAGATTCCCCACACTTGAAACAAGTCACGGAACTGGTACGTGGAGGAGCATTATTGGTTGGACTCCCATAGGGCTTGGCTGGTGCAGACTGTTGAACAGGGCGAGGCGCCTGAAAAGATGGCCTCGGTGTGAACCTGGGTGGCAGGGCGGTATTGGGTACCCACACGCGGCGCTTCTGAGGACCAGCACTGGATGAGGAACCCATATCACGTCCATGCTTGCGTGTTGCGTCATAATCAGTCTGACCAGTTTCAGCACTGATGGCTTTGTTGACAAGTTTCGAAAAAGATGTGCACTCATGCAGACGGAGCGCGACGAAGCTCAGGACTAAGGCCCTTACGGAACCTTGCTTGCTTCTTGGCGTCAGTAGAAACTTCCTCGGTTGCATATCGTGCAAGATTACCAAACTCCCTGCTATAGACATCCACAGAAAGTCGGCCTTGGGTGAAATTGCAAAATTCTTCACGCTTACGGTCCATGAGACCCTCCGGAATGTGATGTTCACGGAAAGCCTCGCTAAATTCAGCCCAAGTTGTGACATGGCTTGCTAGGCGCATAGCTCCATAATTCTCCCACCATAGACTGGCGGGGCCTTCAAGGTGATATGCAGCAAAGGTGACCTTGTCAGCCTCAGCTACCAGCGCGGAACGCAGCTTGTGAGAGATACTGCGAAGCCAGTCATCGGCGTCGAGAGGCTCGACGGAGTGGTGGAACGTGGGTGGATGCAATTTAATAAAATCACTGAGTGACACCACGTTAGCCCTCTGATGGTGTGCTGTATTCTGTTCAATACGCTCCAACAAACGGTTTGTCTCCCGCTTGTTTCTCTCAGCTTCCATCATCACCTCGGCTAGTGAAGGAGGATGAGGCAGATTTTCATTTCTGGCTTCACTGCCTTCGGCCTGCTCTTGAGAAGCAGGGTTGGCGCGCGTGTTGACCATCCTAGGTAAACAAGCCAATGATTTAGTCAGAATGATAAAATTCCGACATAGGATACATAATGCAAGGAATAACTCGGAATGCAAGATGATCATCCGTATGACATGGTAGATACAGAAACTGCTTCTTTATTCCATCATCATACACACCATACAAGGTTTAGTACAAGACCAAACAAAGTACTATTACGGTGAAAAGGGATTACATCTCATCGGAGGCATTCCAAACTCCTATACATTATTTTTCTACAACTCCGGAAGAGTACAAACTAGGTCATATCCCACGAGTCACGCGGGACGACAGACGACACAGCTAGTGCGAACTAGTGATACTACTACTAACTCAGACCGATCCGTAGTAGTCCTCGTAGAAGTCACCTCCATAGCCCGGAAGTTCAACATGATCATCCGGAAACAGACGGTCTCGCGGAGCTTGTGGACCATAGGGGCTAGGATGAGGTCTTGGACCAGCAAACGGTGGCCTGCGGGGACCGCGAGGTGGGGTGATGCCTCCTACATCACGCCAAACCATCACGTCCGGCAGAGCAGATCTCACAGGATAGAGATCGCGCATATCTGAAAATCCAGCTTGCACCGCCGGTGCGAACCGAGTCAAAGTGGCCCAGTGGTCAGCACGGGTATTGAAGAGCTCTAACCTTAAGGCCCGATTTTCCCGGTCCTTATCCTCGAGCATCTCAGCAGTGGTGCGAGTCCGTGAATCCTCCTGAGTGGAGTCAGCATATATAGCCTGAAAATATCCTTGTGCTCCCGGAAGTGATCCTGGCATATACCGGAAGTCAGAGTCCCGAAATAACCCAGATCTGACTCGCATAATGGTCATCATAGAGTAGGCGGCATCCTGCACAGCCATCTCGATAGTAACCCCGAGTCCATAGGAGCAGTGAAGAGGCTCAGTGGATCTAGGATAAGAAGGAAATATCCTGACAGTGCAGAGATACTGGCTTTGATTAAAATCTCGGAATTGCTCTTCGACCGTGTACTCAGGATACCAGCGGTATCCAGCCTCAGTCATTACCCTGACCAACTTAGCAGTATGGCCGGGTACATCTAGGCATCGAGTCAGGCGAACCACTTGATTGAGGTCGCGAGTGGCCATCTGAAAGCACAATTATAATGCAAAGGCATTAGAATTTCTAGCAAAATTTCGGCAGCATAACAGCTGTAAATGCTCAAAAAGGATATTGAGACATTTGACAAAGGATTTCGTACACACTCAACATCATCATATCAAGTTCTGAAACCATTCCAACAACATGATGTGGTAGTAGAACTGGACTAGGCTTGTAACCATCAAACTTATAAGGTACTACTGATCAGTAACACGTGATCCTGATAGAGAGAACAGATCCTAATTCCTTAACCCCCGGTGGAAGAATGGACTGACTCAGATCAGAATGTCATAAGATATAAGGAGTAAAAAGAGCCTTACGTTCCAACCCACAAACAATTCCCCTACATATAACTAAAGAATTTCTAGACTCAACATCGACCAGTTTGGCTTGGAGAACCTACAGGCAGTCCGGCTCTGATGCCAACGCTGTCAGGACCCCGACTCGATGTCACATCGATCTAGCCGGTAACACTTCATATCACTTTGCGGCCTCACGCACGGTATTCCCACGGGTGTCGCCTTACCTTTGCCCGGGACCGTTTGCGCCTTTTGGCTCACGTATATGATAGTGTCGCTAGCATCCATATGATAAAGAGCCCGGGCTGACATGACTAGTCGTAAACCCAAAGCGGCACAGACTTACAGGGACAGGCATCCATGACCCAGCTTCGAACGTGTCGGTCATCAGCAAGTGGGCCCGGGCTGTAGCACTAGGCTAGCAGGACTCCGGTAAACCGGGCTGTAGCGGGCTAACAGGACTCCGGTACTCAAAGCGTGACATTTCCCCGAAGGGACAGACACAGGAACGAAGAAGGACACATGCCGGCCAGCCTAAGTGTTCCAGAGCAGTAGCAAGCTACCATGGCTCAGCGGTAACACTAGGAGACATTTCCCGGTAAGAGAGGCTACTAAAGATAAACAACTAGATAGTCAGATCCCACACATACCAAGCATTTCAATCATACACACAATATGCTCGATATGTGCAAATACAACGAAGCATCACAACATGACTCTACGACACAAGTACTTTATTTAGGGCTCAGAGAGCCATACATAACATACACACAAAGGTACGGGTCTCACGACCCAACATACAAGTCATACAGTCATACAGGCCAACAGCGGAAGTACTTTGTCTGGGTACAGACAACTAGTAAAATAAAAGAGGCTTGGAAGCCTAACTATACTACGTGGTCCATCACAAGCTCAGGGTCACCACCTGGGTCTTTAGCCTACTCGTTGATGTCAACGTCTACATAGAACCCATCAGAAGGGGTTGCAGCGTCTTCTGTAAAAAATGTAGATTATAGCAACATGAGTACAAAGGTACTCAGCAAGACTTACATCAGATCCTACATACATGCATAGTATCAAGAAGGGTTGGTGGAGTTATTGCAGCAAGCCAGCTTTGACTCTTGGCTAGACTATCCTACGATACACCAACTTGAAATGTTTTGCGCACACGAGTCCACTACTCACCACTTCAATACACTACCGAGGATCCACCTCCGTCTTCCTACGGAAGAGCCATCCTCGGCACTCACACTTATCTTGAGGCTTTTAATAGTTTCCATTTACTTGTCTATGAACTGTATAGGCAACCAAGTAGTCCTTTACCGCGGACGCGGCTATTCGAATAGATCATGTTAACCCTGCAGGGGTGTACTCCTTCATACACGCTCTCACCACTTACCGTCGTCTACACGACATGTACTCGGCAACCTTCAAGCGGAAGCCCAACGTGGGTGTCGGCCACGACCTACCTAATCACCTAAGCTTCCAGTCCAGGTTTATCGCCTATTCAGGTTCCATCCGCAGGGAGTCCGGCCGAGGTTTCCCATACGGCCCCGAACGATGTGAACAGGGTTCCCGAGATACCTAACGGGTATTCGGTACACCCGGCCACGTACCTACCGCATCACAGCCCACCCCTACGGTCAGCGCTGTCCACGGCCTCCAGTAGGCTACAAACACCAGAAACTACTTGCAACTCCTGGACGGAGAACTAGGGTGAATAAGAAGTCGAGAGGGTCCATTGGTTTCGGGCCCAATGCATGGTAGTAGCTGATTCTTAAATCACACATACAGATCTCAGTGCTTAAGGTCGGCTTCAATGAAACAACCCACCATGTACTCCTACATGGCCTCTCATCGATACCTTTACCAAATCGTGTTCACCACGCCACTCTCATTACCGACATAATCATTTCACTCTAGTCCATCACCCAGATGAACCATACCTGACACGACTCTAAGCATAGCAGGCATAGCAAGGTAGGAACAACACATACATATGGCTCAATCAACTCCTACACATGCTAGTGGGTTTCATCTAGTTACTGTGGCAATGACAGGTCATGCAGAGGAAATGGGTTCAACTACCGTAGCACACAGCAGTTTGAATCGCGTTGTCTTAATGCAGTAAAATAGAGCAGGAGCGAGAACATGGGATTGTATCGATATGATCAAATGGTTGGTTGCTTGCCTGATGGTTCGTTGCACGGATACGATTCCTCGTTAGGGTAATCACGGTACTCCTCGGGAACAGATCATGTCGCAAAGGATAACGATACACAGGCATCACCAAACAATGTGCAACAATATGATGCATGCATGAAACATGGCAATATGAGTGTGTTGGGCTAATGCAACTAAAGCCAGAAGTGTTTGAGCAAATTTGAATCAAAGATTCAAATTCCAAATTCAATTATGGCCTTTTAAAGTGCTTTTCCTTGTTCTGATTAAAACATCAATTTAACTTGTTTGATCATGCATGAAAATAGTACAGATGGATAGATTGGATTTTTCTGATCATTTTTCATATATAATTTGTCCAATTTGGAGTTACAGAATAAAAGTTATGAATTATTGAAGTTTAACTAATATTCTGGAATTTCCTGATTTAATTTAAATCCAGAAATTCAATTACTGCGTCAGCCTGACATCACAGTGACATCAGCAGGTCAACAGGGCTGGCTCGGGTCAAACCTGACGTGTGGGGTCCACACGTCAGTGTCACAGGGGCTAATCCCGCGTTGACCCCAGGCTGGTTAGCTTTGACTAAGCCCTGGGGCCCACTTGTCAGCGTCAGTAGGTGGTGGATTAGTGGTTAATCAACTAGGCCACGTCAGCTCGCCGGAGTTCTGGCCGGCGGCGACCAACAGTGCGGCGGCGATAGTGGTTTTGGTCGTTTCGGCCACCAAATGGAACGTGGCGACCACCGGAGTGAAGCTGAGGACGACCCGCGGCTCTTGGCGGAGTCCGTTGGGGTCGGGGTGGCCGGAGTCGACGCCGGCGACGACTTTGGCGGCCACCGAGGTTCGGTCGGAGGTGAACTTGGTGCTAGAGGGTTCGGTGAGGCTCGTGGAGTGGCTAGCTAGGTGCTGTGGAACGCGGTGAGCAAGATGGACACCATCCTGTGGCCGGAGGATGACCGGGAGCACGTCGGCGACGAGGTCCACGGCGGTGGGTGCGGTTGAGCTCCGGGAGGTTGCTACACGGCTCGGGAGCAAGAACGGAAGGGAGGGGAAGATGGCTAAGCTCACAGTGAGTGCGACGGAGTCCTTGGTGCGGTCGGAGATGGACCGGAGCGACGTCGGCGTTGAAGGGGATCTCCGGCGACGGTGAGCTCGGGCGAGGTCGGTGCGGTGGTCTCGGGCGTTGCGAGCGCTCGGGGCTCGGCTGCTCGATGAAGTGGACAGCGGCGAAGCTCCTGGACACGGTGAGACGGCGTGGAGACGACGGGGAGCACGGCTACGACGGTGGTGCGGCGATGGTGGCGTCGGCCATGGCTGGGGCGTGCGAGGGGGAGGAGCTGGAGAGGAGAGGGGGTGTCTGGGGGGTTCGGGGGAGAGAGGGAGGACGATCCACGTCGTCACCTGGCGAGGGGAGCGGCGAGGCGGCGAGCAGGTGCGTGGCGCACGCCGCGGTCGCCGTCGGGCACCTGCCTGCCTGCCTGGCCGAAGCAGCTCGCTGGAGCGGTGCTGGGCTGGGCCGGCAGGTGGGCTGGCTAGTGGGCTGCGGTGGCGCCAGGTAGGGTTTTCCCTTTTTTTTTCTATTTTCTGTTTTATTTAATAATTCTGCAACTTTGTTGAGTTAAATAAAATACCTAGGCAACTCCAAAAATCACCAAACTACTCCTGGTCCATAGTTGGAATATTTCCAACATGAAACATTTCAGTTTGGAGATATTTGAGCATTTAAATATTTTATATTATTTCAAATGCCCAAATTCAATATCTATGATTTAATTCAAAGACCCTATGATGGCCTAGAAAAATGTGCACCACTTTTGTCAGAGGTTCTGAACCAAGGCTAAAATGATGGACATTTTAGAAGGGCATTTCAGGTTCATTGAAAAATTATTTTAGTAACCCTAATTGGTTTCAGAGGGGACTGGGGGTTCTGTCATCCCCATTTCAAGTTTCTAATGAAAGAATAAACATGATGCAACACTCTAATGCATGACTAGCTAGGGTGTGACATATGTGCCACGAGTTCGTTGGTGCCTTCACTGGAGGCCACCAAGCTCATGGCCAGCCGAGTGATTTGCATATCATTCCCTAGAAGGAAGGTGAAAACCTGCGCAAGTACATAAAGAGGTTCGGCCGAGTGCAATACAACATCCCAGATGTTCATCCTGCCGTCGTGATCAGCGCATTCCATCAGAATGTGCGTAACCGCAAGATGCGTGAAGAGCTGGCAATGGACAAGGTCAAGGACATGGATGAACTTTACATTCTGGCCGATAGATGCGCTCGGGCTGAAGAGGGAAGGAAGTACACCGGCAAAGACACCGGTGCAGAAACCGACTCTACCGACGAAGACACCGCCGCCCCGACGAAGAAGGGCCAGCATCGCAACAGGAAATGCAAGGACAAGACCGTGCTTGCCATCGAGGGATCCTACGACACTAGTGCTGCCAAGAAGGCCAAGGCAGACGACCCCGGCAAGGAGATTGCCGGGTGCGTCGCTTGCCGGGCCTTGGCGGCTGCCGACGAGCCAGTGGGCTTCGACAAGCAATATTGCAAGATCCATCGTACCAAGGGCCACGATCTCCAGAACTGCCGACAGGTCGAGATGCTTGCCGAAAAGCAAAAGGCCGAGTATGAGAGGTGGGACAAGGATAAAGGTCAGGATGGTGCCAAAGGATCCGACAAGAAGCGTGGCGGGCAAGGATGCCGCCGCGGCAAGGATAACCAGTGAGAGAGGCCCGCTCGGGGCCGCGACAAGAAGTAGGAAGACGATGATCATAACGAGGACAACAAGTCTGGCGAGCAAGAGTTTCAGGAGGCTACGGAGGCCATGTGCGTCGATGGTGGAGCCTCGCTGCACACTTCTCACCGCCAGCTCAATCAGTTGGCACGTGAGATTACAGCAGCAGAGCCATCGTTCGACGCTCAGAAGCCACTGAAGTGGTCCGGCACGCCCCTCATCTTTGATCCGAGGACCACCCTGACCGCACAACTGCGGTCGGGTGTTTGCCATTGTTGGTTTCGCCAATGATACGCAACCTCAAGGTGAACAAGATGCTGCTTGACGGCGAGGCCGGCCTGAACTTGATCTCGCCCGTCGTGATCAAAAGGCTACAAATTCCTGATGGAGACCTCGAGGAAATGGGTACGTTTCAAGGGGTCAGTTCAGGAAGGAGCCAGCCGAACGGGAAGGTCACATTGCCCGTGACATTTGGAGGTGAGTTGAACTACAGGACGGAGAGGATCGTCTTTGATGTGGCCGAGATCCCCCTGCCCTACAACGGGATCCTCGGCCGCCCGGCACTAGCCAAGTTTATGGCAGCGTCACACTACGCCTACAACACGCTGAAGATGCCTGGGCCGATGACCATCATCACCGTCCCCTCCGACAAGAAGGATGCGCTGATCTGCGCTGACCAACACTATCGGGAAGCAGTTGCAGCAGCTGCCGCCAAGGCACTTGCTCCTGCCGTTGAGGCCCTGGGAGGGAAGAAGAAGACCGGCAAGACCTCTCGCACCCACTCCGGCAAGCACACCTCTTCGGAGTGCTGTGCTACCGTCGGGGACGTGCCCGAGAGCTCTACCGGCAAGAGCAAGATATCCAGAGCTGCACCGCCAGAGACCAAGAGGGTGTCCGTCAAGGAGGATGGCACGGGAGGGGCTTTCACCATAAGCTCCACCCTTGACAGCAAATAGGAAAGCGCGCTCGTCACTTTCCTGCGGGCAAATGTTGATGTGTTTGCGTGGCAAGCATCTGACATCCCCGGCGTTCCCAGGGAAGTGATTGAGCACCACCTTGCTGTCTGTCCCCATGCGCGACCCGTCAAGCAGAAGGTCAGGAAGAAAGCTTTGGAACGACAGGAGTTCATCACAGAGGAGATCAAGAAATTGGAAGTGGCAGGTTTGGTGAGAGGAGTGCTCCATCCGATGTGGTTGGCTAATCCGGTGGTGGTGCGCAAGGCAAATGTGAAGTGGAAGCTGTGTATTGACTACAGAGATGTAAATAAGGCTTGTCCAAAGGACCCCTTCCCGTTACCGCGCATCGACCAGATTGTTGACTCCACGGCCGGGTGTGATCTGTTGTCATTCCTCGACGCCTACTCGGGCTACCACCAGAGCTTCATGACAAGAGAAGATGAAGAGAAGACAACATTTATCACCCCATGTGGTACGCATTGTTTTTTATGGATGCCTTTTGGGTTGAAGAATGCTGGCTCAACATTCGCAAGGGCGGTCCAGATTGGTTTTGAGCCCCAGCTAGAAAGAAATATGGAAGCTTATATGGATGACATAGTGGTCAAAACCAAGGACAAGGCGACCCTTGTACAAGACCTAGAAGAGACGTTTGCCAACCTACGCAAGATCAACCTCAAGCTGAACCCTGAGAAGTGTGTCTTTGGCATCCCGTCAGGAAAACTTCTCGGGTTCTTTGTGTCGCGGCGTGGGATTGAGGCAAACCTAGACAAGATCAAGGCTATTGAGCAGATTGAGGGACCCAAGCGGATTAAGGATGTGCGCCGGCTCACTGGCTATGTTGCCACCATGAGCAGATTCATCTCCAAGTCCACTGAGCGTGCCCTTCCCTTTTTCAAAATCTTGAAGAAGGCAGGCCCAATGGAGTGGACCCCATAGGCCGAGGCGGTGTTGCAGGATCTGAAGAAATACCTTTCCTCTACGCTAATACTGGTTGTGCCTAAACTACAAGAGCTGTTGTTGCTATATCTGGCGGCAACGAATCAAGTGGTCAGCACCGCACTAGTGGCACAGCGGGAGGTCGATGAAGAGGCAGTGGCAACAGCAGGACCGGCAGATGGCAAGCCGGAGATTCCCCCGGCAGGGCTTCGTGCCGTCAAGTCAAGGCCCCCGGCAGAGTCCAACGCCATCGGGGCAGGGCCCGCGCAGCCAAGTGGAGTGGTGCAGAAGAAGATGATGATGCAGCACCCGGTTTACTTTGTCAGCTCCCTCTTGCAGGGGCTAGGTCAAGGTACTCCGGTGTGCAGAAATTGCTCTTCAGCCTACTTATGGCCTCGAGGAACCTGCGTCATTACTTCCGAGCTAACGAGATCACTGTCGCCACCCGCCTCCCGTTGCAACGAATACTTCACAACCCAGATGCAACCGGAAGGATTGTGCAGTGGGCCTTGGAGTTGTCAAGCTTTGGGTTGAAGTTTGAAAGTACTTCGACAATCCGGAGCAGAGTCTTGGCGAAGTTCATTGCAGAATGGACCTCAACACCCGACGAAGAAATCCAGGAGACTGCTCTCCCTAGCAAGGAAGCCAGTCGCAACTGGATCATGTACTTTGATGGGGCTTTCTCGCTGCAAGGTGCCGGTGTCGGTGCGCTGCTTCGCACCCACCGGAGAGCACCTCAAGTATGTGATCCAGATGCACTTTCCCAGGGAGATGTCCACAAACAACACTGCTGAGTACGAGGAGCTGCTTGCCGGTCTCAGGATGGCGGCAGACCTCGGGGTGCAGAAGCTCATCATTAGGGTGATTCGCAGCTTGTCGTCAGACAAGTCAACAAATATTATCAGAGTCCGTTGATGGAGGCCTACGTAGATGAGGTGAGGAAGCTAGAGGAGCGCTTCGACGGTATACAAGCGGAGCACGTTCCCCGAGCGGAGAACGACATCGCTAACTACCTGTCAAAGTGCGCTGCATTCAAGCTACCTGTGGAACCAGGTACCTTTTTGCTTCGGTTAACTCACCCATCCTCGGACCATCAACGGAGCAGAACAAGCGGAGGAAATCGGGCCCCGGCAAGTACTTTCCCGCCGAGCCCCCAGGGTCCACCGGCAAGGGTGTTGCTGCGGACTCCGAGCCTGCCAAGGGACAGCCGGCTCCAGCTGGGCGCCAAGCCCTGGCCATAGAGACGACTGCCCCCTTGGCGGAAGAGGTGCCTTTGGTCCTTGCTGTGGAGCCCCAGGCTCCGGGATGGGCACATCATACCATCCGTTTCTTCCAGACAAGGGAACTTCCTGAGGAGTAGGAAGAAGCGGAAAAAGTAGCCCATCGGTCTGCCTTGTACCAGTTCGTCGATGACGTCCTATACAGAAAAAGATTGAACGATGTGAAATTTAAGTGCATCCCCCGGGAGGAAGGACTAGAGCTGTTGGTAGAGATACATGGAGGCATATGTCACTCCCGCATAGGGTCGAGGGACCTTGCCGGCAAGGCATTCCGACAAGGCATCTTCTGTCCCACCACCCTCCAGGATGCGACGACACTAGTAACAAGGTGTGAAGCGTGCCAGTTCCATTCGAAGAAGCATCATCAACCAGCTCAAGCCCTTCAAACAATCCCTCTCTCCTGTCCGTTTTCAGTCTGGGGGCTCGACATACTGGGCCCTATCCCTCGCGCTGTCAGGGGCTTTGAGTACTTGTGCGTTGCAATCGACAAGTTCACAAAGTGGTCGGAGGTGGAGGCAGTGAGGAAGGTAATGACACATTCAGCCGTCAAGTTCTTCAAGGGTCTAGTCTACCGTTTTGGTTTGCCAAACAGAGTCATCACTAACAACGGCACGCAGTCCACAAGCCACACCTTCATGCAGTACAACCAAGACCTCGGCAACAAGGCATGTTTCGCTTCCGTGGCACACCCACGGAGCAATGGCCATGCGGAGAGGGCAAATGCTGAAGTACTGCGAGGCCTGAGAACAAAGACTTTTGACAAGCTGCACAAAAGCGGAAGGCGCTGGATTGATGAGTTGCCGGTGGTTCTTTGGTCGATCAAAACGATGCCAAATCGAGCCACCGGCCAGACACCCTTTGCCCTGGTATACGGGGCAGAAGTAGTTCTCCCCATGGAACTCATATACGGGTCACCTCGAGTGCTCGCTTATGACGAGCTTGATCAAGAGCGATTCAGGCAAGATGACGCAACGCTCCTTGAGGAAGATCGTCTTCGGACGGCTGTGAGAGCAGCACACTACCAGCAAGCCTTGCGTCGCTACCATAGCCAAAAGGTTCATGCCCGAAGCTTCAAAGAAGGCGACCTTGTTCTTCGGCACATTCAGCCAGCCAAGAATTCCAACAAGTTGACGCCAAAGTGGGAAGGCCCTTATCGGGTAATACGAGTCACCAGGCCCGACACAGTCCGCCTGGAGACCGAAGATGCTGTCCCAGTGAGCAATTCCTGGAACATCGAACATCTTCGCAAGTTTTACCCATAAGGCGCGGTTGCCGGGCCTCCCGGCAAACCACCTTTTGTACAAGCCTTGTCGGCAAGGCATGTAACCCTCTGTACAAAGCCAGGCGCAAACCCTGAGCATAAATAAATGAAGCGCTGGCGCCCAAAGTTATAGCATGCATGCTAGGTTAAGTCTCTCCCTCGGTTAGGGTTGATAGTGCCTAGGGGCGACTAACCCCTAGCCTAGAGGTCGACTGTGCGTCTTTCTGTTCTCTTTGGTTCGCAGGGCACGCAGACACTTCTGCTGAACCGCTTGGGAAAAAGAGGACGAACCGACGCTTTGGCCCCGGCAGACCAAGACTGCCGGGGGCTGAAGATACAAGGATCCAACCATGGCAAGCCAAGGTTGCCGGGGGCTGCGGATTCAAATAAGTCCTTCATCCCCCTGTTATGCATTTCCGTATAGAACTAGGACATGTGAAACCTCGTTTATGTTCTTAAAACCACTGTGCTCCCCCTTTCCTGTACCCAAGAGCTACCTCCTGGGTCGGAATTTGGTAGTAGTCGTGGTGGCGGGGATATGAATGTGGGGCCTAACTCTACTTCGCCCCTGCCTCCGCCAATAGCGCAAGAATGGTCGACCGAAGTGGAGAGATGGCAAGGCCTGTTGCCGGGTGACAATGTTTATCTTAAAAATGACAAGGATTCATCCTTAGCATGGGCCTCGCTCATGCACAAAGAACTCGGCAAGCACCCCTTTTCATTAAAAACATCCCATATAGGTACAGTTCATACGGAATTAAAAACATGAGCAAGGGGATTACAAGTCTTAGAATTAACAAGTGCCCGTAGGCTTACAAACTAAAAAGAGATATGGTGCCCGTAATCCCTTTCTTGTCCCTCTCCACAGAAGGTGGAACAAGGCAGCGAGAGGGCGAAAAGAGCACCTAGGCAAGGTACAAGGAGCAGAAGGCACCAAGAGAACATCTTGGTGCCAGGAAAGGAGCTGGAAGATGAGGCAGCGGTTCGGCAATACGCGATGAAGGCATCGGTGCCCGCGCACTACAACTTGACAGTCGCACCTGCCTTCTTTGCCTTCTCCGGCCTTCCTACGCTAGCCGCCCAAGGAGACAACAGGGAGAGCCCCGATGGAGAGCTTGGCAAGGATGGCCCTCGGCAGGGCGCGTGGCCGAGGGTGGGGCAGCACGGTTAGTCGAAGTCGGAGTCGGCATCCTGCCGCTCGACTCCCTTGTCGTCGTTGTCGCTATCCTCCTCGTCACTCCCGCTTGAGGAGGAATCTTCATCGTTGGAGGAGCTCTCCACACAGCACTTCAAGCAAGTTCCGAGATCTCCAAAGACCTTGATAGAGAGCAGGCTGCCCTCCATTAACTTGAAGTAGAGGACAAGCCCCGCCGTCAAGCTGTGGTTGCGTGTGAACGTCTTCCATCTGTGGCGGAGGTACATGACATGAGGAGCGGGGAAGTTGATGTCGACCCGCGTGCCGCCGTTCCCGCAGCCCTTCATGTGCAACCAGAGGGTCTGGGGTGGATCAAGCTCCATCTCTCGAGCAAATGCAGTAGGGATATGGAGGCGGCGACGCGGTGGACGGTGGAGCCTGATGAAGAATTCGCGGGGCTGGTCCGCGACGTGGAGCTCCGTCGGGGGAGGCATCGCTGGCGGAGGCGAGGCCGATGCGCCGCCCCGTCCTCCTCTCCCCCGAGCGCCACGACGACCTCGGCCTTGCCCCTCCCCATTCCTCTCGTGGCCGGTTCCTCCTCCACGAGCTCTTGGGCAGGAGGAACGCAGTGACGAGCAGCAACCCTCGCCGCCGACCTTCGAAGGGCCAGCGCTTCCTCTCGCCATGGCGAATGGAAGAAAAATCGGAGGTGGAAGGAGACAGATGATGGAAGGATGTGGAATGCCGCCCCCTCCCCTTCTTATAAGGGGGAGGAGTCGGGGCTCGGCCGCCCCACTCGACCAATCCAATCATCGGGGGTGCAGGGAATCAGGACCGGCCCGCTGCCCAATCAGTGACAGCCCGGTTTCCCGCCTTCACCTCGTGTCACCTGCATGAGGGACACGTGGCGAGCGAGTAGCATTAAAGGGACGGGCGAAGCAACCGCTCCCCACTCCATGATCGTGGGGCGCGGGCTCCTTGAAGGCCACGACCCGAGTCCACACAAGTAAATGGGACGTGCCTCTGCACCTCCCTCCTTTTATGGGGAAGGCGCGAGCCGCCTCTTTACCATGATGTGACGCAAGCATGCGGGAACCACCCCACGCATGACCCCCACATCATGCATGACCCTCCACGTCACGTGTTCAATGCGGGTCATGGGGAAGCGCAGCGGACGAAGAATTACTACGGTAAAATCCTGCCTCGACTGCCCGTGCACCGTTTTGGGCTGGCCCAACAACGCATCACGCTTATGTATGGCCCAGACCCAGGGGCTCCTGTCGGTGTACAAACGTAGAGGCTCTCCTTTTGACCCCTTTACTTGTGCACGGGCAGTCTGAGACACACTTAGCAGGGCGGAGGAGGGAAGCCAGAGAGAAGCCGAAGCGCAAGACAACCAAGGCGACGCCAAGACAAGAAGCACAGGAGGGCAAGACGGCGAGGTGGACTCCCTCGGCGAGATCCTTGCTGAGGCGGCCCCCCGCAACCTTGGCAAGAGCCTTGCCGGGGCAACTTGCCCAATGCCAGCAGAGTGAGCCATCCTTGAGCCCAAAGGTTCTGAACACCGTCAACAACTACGTTGGGACCAGGGCTCGGGAGGCACCTCCGTGGTGGCATGTAGATCTTCGTCAAGGTCATAAACATATGAGTTCAGATGAGGACCAGAAGACGGCGACCCTCGGCAGGATCCTAGCCGAGGAAATCCATAAGACCCCCGGCAAGCATCTTGCCGGGGACGACTACGACACCACGGCAAGAACCTGCCGGGCCCCCGGCAAGGCCCTTGCCGAGGACGCCAGCAGGGCCACTGCTAGGCCCGCACCAGCCAAGACCCGCCGCCGTTCGCATGCAGCTGCCAGCCCAACCAGCTGGGCAGGCACTTGCGTGGCAACATGCAGCTTCCAGGCCAAATCAGCAAGCACCTGCGTGGCAGCATATAGATCTTCATGAAGGCCCTACCACCGCGCCACCTCAGCTGCTTGCCTGCCTACATGGCGCTGCATGCATCGCTGGCCTGGGCACGTGTCGAAGCGAGGCAGAGCGGCGACAGATGGACGGGCCTCGTTCTCGTCCCCGATAAAGCTAATGGACACCTACGTAGCGCATTTAATGCGCTTTGTCCCGTAATACCATTTGATAAGCTCGCACACTGTAGGCCTTTCCACCTCCTATGTGCCACTGTGGCAACCCCTTTTTCCTACAAAAGGAGGCCCGAGGCCACCAGGAGAGGGATTCGGCTTTTTGGGATGGGACAGCCACCGTAGCTAGTTCAAAGAGCTCAAGAACACTCAATACATCCACCAAAGCAGGACTAGGGTTTTACGCATCCTTGCGGCCTGAACCTAGGTAATCGATCCGTGTGCTTGCTCCTAAACCTACTCTTCTCACGACCCAGCGCCCGCCAGCCGTATAAGGGATCCCAGTGATTCCGTAGGTGTCGTTCCCACCGACATCTTTGGCGCGCCAGGTAGGGGGCGCAGTTGTGAGAATCTGGTCTAGCAGTTAGCCTAGCGGTTCTTCGTCGCCATGGCTCCCAAGAAGAAGGCGGCCACGATAGTCGGTTCGTCGGGAGCCGCACGACCTGTACTAGTGCGTGTGAGCAGCGGGCCGGTCGTGGATAGAACCCGAGGCGCGACCCGTGAGCACCAACATCGCTCTGGCAATCAGAGCCTGGCGAGCGGCATCATTCGTGCGCCAGGCGGCCTGCCGCACGCCACAAAAT
>NC_057800.1:340494539-340534203 GCF_018294505.1 Triticum aestivum | reverse complement strand
CGCCGCCGCCGCCCTGCTCGCTGATGTCCTGCCCCGCTGCCTCGGTCGCCGGACCACCCCACGCCGCCACCTTGCTTCGCCCGCACCGCCATCCTGCTGCCTCGCCGGCCGCCAGCGCCTCCGGCGCCGGCCACCACCGCGGCGACCCTCGCTGGCCCTGGCGACCCCGGCGAAGCTACTTCCTCTCCGGCCTTCTCCCTCATCCCCGCGAATCACTCCGGCGACCCCATCACTCCGGCGATCATCGGGGCCCGTGCTACTACAGTGGATCTGGATCTGGGATTTTCCCCTCGGTTGACCTTTTCTCCTCTAACCCTAATCTTTTTGCATTTTTCAACGCATCATAACTCCCTCGTCGTACCTCCAATTCGTGCGTGTAGCATATCAAAATGTTCGTCTCGACGACTACATCATTTCATCTCATTGCATCAACTTCATTTGAGATCATCTTGATGCCCAAAATGCTGTTGGAAGAGGGCTATGTGATGAATTTGTCAGATCTGTTTCAGCAAATGGCATTTTGTCATTTTTGCCATGATTAATGTGTACATGATATGATCCTGAGCTCTACATGTGTTTTGTTATAGGCCATGCCATCTTTATAGTGGTGCTTCCCATGTATTTATGTGATATTTGTGGTGACTAGCACAAGCTTGCAAAGTAGCGTAATCGGTAATGCTAATTTCAGGGACTTAGAATTTCACTAAGTCCTTGTCCTGTTTTTGTCTTTATGCCATATGTTCATGTTGTTTTCTAGTGATCCGTGCCTCTTTTGAGAATGATCAGTAAGGATGTTTTGTTAATATTGTTGTGCTCTATCCATACATGTCTTTGTTTGAAATTATGGAGCACCCTAGCTTGAGTCAATCGAGCTCTACTTTTGCTATAAAATGTTCCTGGCAGATTGTTAACTTGTTTAGCGATTTTGCCGAGGATGTTGCTATTGATCCGTGCATGCTATTTGGTTGTTCTTGCCATGTCTAGCTTCTATGCCATGTATTCTTGATGGGTGTATGCTTAGTTTGTCATGCCATGCTCTGTAGTGAGTGCATCGAGCTCGTAAACATGCCTGCTTGCTAATCTGTTTTGCCATGCTCCAGTTTTCACAAAGTCTGAATCTGTTTATGTTTTTGCCATGTTCACATGCTTGCAATTGTATCTTCTGATCCCTTTTGGCTCAAGGTCACTAAGGGACTTTTGTTAAGTGCTTTGAGTAGCTTAATGCCATGCCTTGCTTTGCCATGATATGTTCCTGTAGCATGTAGTTTTCATGCTCTAAAGATTGCTTCCTGATGATAAATTCCAGACTTGTGTTAATTTCACAAAGTCTGAAACCTGTTATCATTTGCTCTTTTGCCATGCTTGTTTGAACCTGCTATTGAGTGAATGAGCCATAGCTCAGTGTTCATCTTTTGTCAAGCATCATGAGTGGATCCCTGTAATGTATTTTGTTGCCATGTTTGAGTGTTGTAGCATATTTATCTTGTTGCATTTAGATGGCTACTTGCTGATTATTGCAGACCGGTGCTATATTTGTTTTGCTTGCCATTTCCAAACCGTGCATCCGATTCCGGTGATCTTTATATCGATTTCAACCGAAATCATCTCACCTTTCCAGTGGCACTCTTCGATTTCCATGTTGAGGCCGGGTTCAATCATTCCTTTCCAAATCATGCATGTGCATCACATACCGCATCCCGCATATCATACCATGTTCATGTGTTGTTTGTTTACTATGTTGTGTGCTTCTTTCCGGTGTTGCTTCTTCGGGTTGGTTCCGATAACATCGCATTTGTGAGGAACCGTTCAACTATGTCCGTTTGTCTTCTTCATGGACTCGTTCTTCTTCCTTGCGGGATTTCAGGCAAGATGACCATACCCTCGAAATCACTTCTATCTTTGCTTGCTAGTTGCTCGCTCTTTTGCTATGCCTATGCTGCGATACCTACCACTTGCTTATCATGCCTCCCATATTGTTGAGTCAAGCCTCTAACCCACCTTGTCCTAGCAAACCATTGTTTGGCTATGTTACCACTTTGCTCAGCCCCTCTTATAGCGTTGTAGTTGCAGGTGAAGATTGAAGTTTGTTCCTTGTTGGGACATGACGGTTATTTTGTTGGGATATCACAATATCTCTTATTTAATTAATGCATCTATATACTTCGTAAAGGGTGGAAGGCTCGGCCTTATGCCTGGTGTTTTGTTCCACTCTTGCCGCCCTAGTTTCCGTCATATCAGTGTTATGTTCCTGGATTTTGCGTTCCTTGCGCGGTTGGGTTACAATGGGAACTCCTTGACAGTTCGCCTTGAATAAAACTCCTCCAGCAAGGCCCAACATTGGTTTTACCATTTGCCACCTAGCATTTTCTTTCCCTTGAGTCGGCTGGCTCAAGGGTCATCTTTATTTAAACCCCCGGGCCAGTGCTCCTTCGAGTGTTGGTCCACCTTGTCAGCCGCCGGTGCCCACCAAGGGCAACTCTGGGCTAGCCTACCAGAAGTTTGGACAATCCGGTGTGCCCTGAGAAAGAGATATGTGCAGCTCCTATCGGGATTTGTCGGCACATTCAGGTGGCTTTGCTGGTCTTGTTTTACCATTGTCAAAATGTCTAGTAACCGGGATTCCAAGCCTGATCGGGTCTTCCTGGGAGAAAGAATATCCTTCGTTGCCCATGAGAGCTTATGATGGGCTAAGTTGGGACACCCCTGCAGGGTTTTGAACTTTCGAAAGCCGTGCCCGCGGTTATGGGCAGATGAGAATTTGTTAATGTTCGGTTGTAGAAAACCTGAAGTTGATCTTAATTAAAATGCACCAACCGCGTGTGTAACTGTGATGGTCTCTTCTCGGCGGAGTCCAGGAGGTGAACACGGTGTTGGAGTAATGCTTGACGTAGGTTGTTCTAGGATCACTTCTTGGTCATAGTTTCTCAACCGTGCTTTTGCCTTCTCTTCTCACTCTCTTTTGTGTATGTTAGCCACCATATATGCTAGTCTCTTGCTGTAGCTCCACCTCATACCTTTTACCCTACCCATAAGCTTAAATAGTCTTGATCGCGAGGGTGTGAGATTGCCAAGTCCCCGTGACTCACAGATACTTCCAAAACTAGTTTGCAAGTGCCGATGTTACCGAGCAGGTGACGCAAATAAGCTCAAGGAGGAGCTCGATGAAGCTCCTGTCCTTTGTGTTGTTTCGTTCTAGTTGATCAGTAGTGGAGCCTAGTTGGGGTCGATCGGGGATCTGTGTAGCATTTGGGGTAGTCTTCTTTTATTTTGGTTTCGTAGTCGGACCTTGATTGTATTTGGATGATGTAATGTTTTATTCATGTAATTGTGTGAAGTGGCGATTGTAAGCCATCTATGTATCTCTTTCCCTTATGTATTACATGGGTTGTGTGAAGATTACCTCATTTGCGACATTGCTTTCAATGCGGTTATGCCTCTAAGTCGTGCTTCGATACGTGGGAGATATAGCCGCATCGAGGGCGTTACACTACATCATCTCCACCATGTGATACATCACAATCGAGAGTGCCTACATCACCTGAGTTGATCATAAGAGGTAATGACAAAGGTGCATATTTTTCACTTTCACATTAGAATGATGCATGCCTAGTTAACTTGAATACATCATGTGTTGAGTTACCTATTGATTTGGGCACACCACCTATTTTAGAGAATTGTGTTACAGTCATGAATGCATCATGTGATCAAACAGCTGAAATACCAACAATTTTGAGTACACCCATTGAATTAACTCTTGATGCAAAAGAACTAATGTTTAATAATTTTGATATGACCTCTAATCTTGGTGGTGATCCTGTGTCGAATGACTTATTGCATGTTTGCTTATTTAAGCATGTTGTAGCATGCCAATTTGATGCATGTAAGGTTTATTCACCAATGTTGGGATGGTTCAATGATGAACATTGTCAATCTTTTGATATGAATATGAGCTTCACTTTTATGTGCAAACTGAGTTGCAATATTTTCATGCCTTCTACTTTTTGTGATAACATTTTGGCTTCATATTTTATGAATTGTGAAAGTTACTCATCCATACATGTGTCATATGTGTAAAAATCAAGGGAAGTAAAAATGGATGACATGGACATATAGAACATGTACACCTTGTCTCTTTTGTTAGCCACATTCCAGATTAAGCAACGCCGTGGACGGCTTTATTTTTAAGAAGGGGAGGATGATGAGGACATGACTACCTTGGATATGAGCAAAAATATTGCATACGCGCATATTTCTGAGGTGATTTCTACTACAAACTATGCACTAATTTATTTATATCATCCAGGACAAAAATACTTCATAGACTTTTGTGCCATGTCTAATTGCAGGTGTATGGGACATTTGTACATTCCACATATGAAGATAAGGGGGAAATGGAAGTTTAGGTGCTGTTCAAAAAGTCCTCTCACGTCACTTTTAGGCCAAGAGAAGATAGAGTCCAAGTCTCTCACGTTCTGGATTCAGATTTGGACTACACAGACATACCTGACTCAAAACGGCAAGAATTCTTTCATACGGACTCCAAATAGGGTGATTCTTTTTTTGTTGGAAAGTAGATTTTGTGATCTTTTCAACCCAGTTGGACTCACCTTCAAATTTGTCCGGAGCGTTGAGTTATCGATGAAACAATCTGACAATGCAAAAGAATCCAAGTCAAACTACAAGTCCAAAGGTGTATGACCTAGGGTTAGTTTTAGGCTACCTTGGGATATCCTGCCACCTCCTTGGCCTCCACCCCTTTCTCCTATATAAGTAGATCCATCTAGTAGCTTTTTTCCTTGGGTTTTATTTAGTGAAAAGTTAGCCATCGTTGCAACTTCGTGTACTTCATTTGTGTCCAACGACCAGACGGAGACCGCTTATGAAACCCCACTTTTATCAACATTTCATCCAGATTCGCAATATTCAGATTGCTTAATCATATTCTTGCTTGTTCTTCAATTGCTTGCAGGAATAGACCTTTGTGGTCTGGTAGATCGTGCTCTGCCATCGTCAATAACCTCTTGAAGTTGGTTTAGCGATTGCTAAGGCGCAACGTCATTGCACGTTTGTAGTCGGATTGTCAAAGTCATCTCCACCAAATCAATAGTTACCATCTCATTGGAAGATCGGGAACCTCACATCTATCAGGGAGAGAGAGAGAGAGAGGCAATTTACGTTAACCCTTTAGTAGGTTCCCGTAGATGTAGAAAGATGTGAAATGCGTGAATGCGTAGTGGGCGTACTATTGGAGTGCCTAAGATAAATTATGTATGTAGACCCTATGTGTTTTCTTACTTCGCATGTTAGATTTGTCTTGGGTCAAACCTTCTTAGTTTATACACACTAAAATGAATCATCATTCCATAGTATTTTCATACTACTACAATATATCTTACTATTATTGTGAAAGTTCATATACACCGGACGAGATTAATGCAAAGATGACATATTTTCATTACATTTTGAACTTTAATAGGATAGAAAAATAAAAGAAACACGACCCTAAACCTATTCTACGATGGCGTCCGACGTCCTCCATCTGCGATCTCCATGTACGGGGGCGGGATTTAAGACCCGCGAAGTGAAGGTGCGGTCTCCGGCGAGGAAGAGTAGAACACGGGAGACGGACCGGCCAGTTGGCACACCATGCCCTGCCGCCTCCCGTGCCCTACTATCCTTGAAGGAGTCCCCGGCCTTGGAGGTGCCGGTGGATGTGAAGTCGATGATGATGGACATGGACGGTCCGTCGCTTCACCCGCCATATGCGCCACCGAACGTTGGACGGAGGCAAGTAGGACGCGTGGCTGACGGTGCTCCCGTCGTCGGCCGCCAGTGTGGCCACCGCTTGTGTGGTTCCGTCTGCGTCCAGCTACACCACTATTGTGTCACGAGCGGCGACTTAACCGAGGGTGGCGACCTCAAGCTTCATCCCCGAACAAGCTCTCCACCAGAGCGTTCACACTTGTGGTCATGGCAGATGTGGTGCCAGGTAGCAGGACTATGCGCTATGGTGTGGAGTTTAGCTGGGCGTTGTCGCTTTAAGTAGCGCATTCCGGTGAGGCCAAGTGTCTGGGTGCATCATTAAGTTGTCGGAGTTGGTTCCTCCGACACCGAGCCTCTTAATGATGGCATACAGACGGACGACATGAATGCGGGCAGCTGGCGCCAGCTGGGAACGCACCGCGCGATGGCGCGAGGGACGAAGGTTTTTGGTGTGCCAGGGTAGTCAGCTACAGTCCTGGCGATGTTGGAGATGCCCTTTGCTCACATGTGGTCCCCACACGTCATTGAAAAAGCAAGACGACCCAACATGGTCTCAGGTCCTGGGGATGCAGTTGGCCGCGCTACAACCCTTTCCGGACGCGTCGCGGCACGCACACACTTCGGCGCCCCATGCATCCTCAACGAGCCGGGTGTTGATTAGCTAGTCGTGCCACAGCGCTAACACCACTCTCGGCACACTGAAGCCAATCGTGTCCAACGACGATGAGCGTGTTGCTCACCGCGGTAACCGTGTCCAGAGGCGGTGCAGGAGCTGCGCCACATTGCTGGCCCCCACGGCCCACATGAAGGGCTGCCGGTGGCGAAGAGGTCGTGGGCCAGCTCCTCTATTGGACTAGTCTGTGACAAGTAGTCCCGCCAGGTGTGCCCCACATGTCGGTTTCCCTGTTTTCCCGGCCAAATTCGAGCATCAGTGCTTCGCGTTGCACATTAGGCGCAGAACAGGTGGTTTTTGTGCCCTGGTTCAAATGTGGTACAGTACCAAGTTGTTACCCTAGCCCCAAGTGTGGTGGTTTTGGGTATGGTACCACCCTTTTCCTTTTCAACTAGTGAAGCATAACAGTTGATTAAGTAGCTAGATGGTGTGCTAATGTAGGTGTCTGACTGCACAAGTACAACGACGTCCTAAACAAACGGTTTAAAACCCCTTTCCACAACGCCACTCGGAACCGTCGCCAAGTGAGTGTGGGCGATAGGGGGGTCCTTCCCAGACGACCCAGAAATCATCGGGCATAGGACCTCGTGGGACCCAGGCTGGGGCCGTGTGCGATCGGGCGAGGCATGGAAACCCAATCATTTCCGTAGGTATGTACATCCCACACGGTGAATCCCAGAAATCATTTCCGTAGGTATATACATCCCACACGGTGAATCCCATAAATCATTTCCGTAGGTATGTACATCCCACACGGTGAATCCCAGAGATAATTTCCGTAGGTATGTTCATCCCACACGGTGAATCCCAGAAATCATTTCCGTAGGTATGTACATCCCACACGGTGAATCCCAGAAGATCATTTCCGTAGGTACGTACATCTCACACAGTTCTTTGTGTGGAAACGTGTGTGCAAGGTGGCCTAACGCAAACAGTTCGCTGCCGGAAGCCGTGTGTGATTGTTAGTTGACTGAACACGCCTACTTTCTAGAAACCGTGCGGGTTGTTTGAGTTCATCACCCACGGTGCTGTCTGAGTAACCGTTTGCAATAGAAAACCCCAATAAGCAGGGTAATTAGCCTATTATTGATAACCCATGTACTAATCAAACTGATATTTCTTATAAAACACGCCAGATATTTCATATCTGTATAAAAGCAACCAATATTTCATGATCGAATTACATCAGATAGCTTCGGCACTCAGTTATGCCATTACACAACAGCACCAAGTTTCACATGCAACATCAAAAACCTTTGGAAAGTATCATCATACACGGTAAATAGACAGATGAATCTCATTTGGGAAACTGCAGAAGCGGAAGGCAAATATTGAGCCTTCAGTGATGTTGAATGTCCTTGCAACTTTAGGCCAGTGGCTATGGATAATTGCCGCCCAACCTTCGTCATCTTCAGCAAGACTTCAATATTGTACCGTGGGTGTTGAATGAATACCTTCCTTGCCTCTTGACCATGCAGGTGGTTTGAGAGGTAATCATCGGTGAACTGATTTGAAAAGTACTGAAAACAAATCTATGCATAAATCGCTGTTGTAAATTTTGAAATGGCGCAAGGGGTAAAAACAAGGTAAAAGAGTTGGTACCATCCTATAGTTGACTGATGTCTTCTTCATTGTGTAAACAAAGATCTTGCTGCTATTCGTCGCAAGTTTCTTCATCCTAACAATCTTTCAGAGTTTCTTGACTTGACTGATATTCATGGACATCTCATTTCCCCATAAGCAAAATGGGCCGAACAGTGGGTCTAAGCCTCTGACAGTAGGACCTACATGTGCAAGACAAAATTGTAAGAAACCTAAATATTAGAATGATTCCTGCAACTGCACAATAATGTGCTATTAGCCAAAGGACCCTGCTTGGACAAACCTCGATGGTAAACCGCAGTGTCTCCCATTGTTTCCCTGCAACACACATAATGAAGATCTTGATCAGGTTAACTAAGAGTTGCCATACTATCAGTAGAATATGTATTGAGTACAACCAAATTTGATTGGTGTCACATGCATAACAATACAAAATTGTACCCACAGCAAATGAAAATCAAATTGCAGAACTGAACCAAATAGTTAAATGGATAGTAGACCAAATGAACCAAAATAGTTAACTGAGCATGACATTGCAGAATAGAAACATGTACTAGAAGATAAGACAGTTAACAAAACAAAGAATGCTTGAGAACAATACTATGAAATGTAGCAATTGTTGGACCAAAGTGTTAACTGAACATTGCATTTCAGAGGACCAAACTGTTAACTGAACATCAGACTGCATATTAACATTACAAAGGACAAATCACTAGAAGGCACTGGCGGTGGCCTCGAGAAAACATCACAAACTGTATTTTAAAGTAGACAACCGCACGGCGGTGTCGACGGTGGCCTCAAAGACGAGGTGCTCCTCCAAGATCAGGCGGTCGACACGCATGTCAGCCATAGCGACCTCGTTCGCGCATGCGGCCACATGCTACTGAGCTCCATGTTATACTGCGTGTAAAATGGCTGTGGGCGGCGCTTAATTGGACGAGGGGGGCAGTGATTTCGTTGGAAGGTGTCGCTCCGTCAGTCGGGGCATGTGGGACGGGAAAGGAGGAGGATGGTGTGTGGATTACCTTACTATATCGACGAGGCCGCGCAACAAGAAGAAGGGTCAGCGGCGAGGAGGCCGCGTAGCAAGAAGAAGGTCGCCGGCAAGGAGGCGACACTGCAAGAAGAAGGGTCATCGGCGAGGAGGCGGCACTGCAAGAAGAAGGGTAGCCGACGAGGAGGCGGCGCTGCAAGAAGAAGGGTCGCCGGCGAGGAGGCTGAGCTGCCAGTAATCAACAGTGAAGGTTTGAACTTGGAAAGCAAGGAGGAATAGTGGAAATGTGGTTTTGGTAGGAGGGAGGGCCGGGAAGATTGATATTTTCACGGTGGCAAAAAAATTTCGCTCAGTGCCGCGAGAAACTGGCGCGCAAGTGTGGTTCAAGCGGGGGCGGTGGACTGTAGACGACGAAGTTTCCTGCCTAAGCCACACAAGACGGTGCGCCAAGATATTTTATATCGCATCCCACAAGATTCTTTCTAGTAAACTGTTTGTGGTATACCTGATTTCTTCATTATGTTTTGAAAGACAAAATGGAGTTACGGAGGGAAAGGATGGTGTTTGAATTGCTAGTACATGAGTGTCGTGTTTAAATTTGGAATTATTCCGGGTTCGTTTGGCATTTTTATGGATTAATTGAGTTTTTGGGGATTTAATGTGCATAATTCAAATTTGAACTACAAGCACATGCTCCAATGCACCAATGTTTGCTGAAAAATCACATGTGTGTCTCTGGGTGAATTTATAGGTCCCATGCAAGAAATGGGAATAAAATTCAAACATCTGGGTGTCGTGGCTCAGCCGGAATGATTGAGAAACGTGGTTTTTTAATTCCTGTAAATCCAAAACACGGCTGAAAATCATGAAACTTGGCATGGTGTCATGACATGGCACCAACATGATGCAGTAAATTTTTTGGCCGAATTGGGACAAGCTTTGGTGTAAGCCTCTTGCAAACCAGAGCTCCCCTCAAGAAGGCTCCTGGTTTCGAGAGGGACCGTGTCACCTCCGTGTGCGAAACGACATACGTACACTGCCTTCTCCCGCCTTAATTTTTTTACACAGGAAAATTAGACCAAATAGAAGTATCATGCTAAATTTTGGAATTATTCTGTGTTTGTTTGGCCTTTTTATACATTAATTGAGTTTCTGGGCATTTAATGTGCATAATTCAAATTTGAACTACAAGCACGTGCTCCAGTGCACCATAGTTGTTTGAAAAATCACATGTGTGTCCATGAGTGAATTTCTAGGTCCCATGCAAGAGATGGGAGTGAAATTCAAACATCTGGGCGTCGTGGCTCGGCCGGAAAGATTGAGAGACTTGGTTTTTTAATTCCTGTAATTCCAAAACACGCCTGAAAATCATGAAACTTGGCATGGTCTCATGACATGGCACGAGCATGCTGTGGTAATTTTTTTGGCCGAATTGGGACAAGCTTTGGTGTAAGCTTCTTGCAAACCGGAGCTTCCCTCAAGAAGGCTTGTGGTTCCAAGAGGGAACGTGTCACCTCCGTGTGCGAAATGACATGCGTACACTGCCTTCTCCCGGCCTAAATTTTTTGCACATCCAGATTAGACCAAATAGAAGTACTGTGCTAAATTTTGGAATCATTCCAGGCTCGTTTTGCCTTTTTTATACATTAATTGAGTTTTTGGGAATTTAATGTGCATAATTCAAATTTGAACTACAAGCACATGCTCCTTGCACCAAAGTTGTTTGAAAAATCACATGTGTGTCCTTGGGTGAACTTCTAGGTCCCATGCAAGAGATGGGAGTGAAATTCAAACATCTGGGCGTCGTGGCTCGGCCGGAAAGATTGAGAAACTTGGTTTTTTAATTCCTGTAATTCCAAAACACGCCTGAAAATCATGAAACTTGGCATGGTCTCATGACATGGCACGAGCATGCTGTGGTAATTTTTTTGGCCGAATTGGGACAAGCTTTGGTGTGAGCTTCTTGCAAACCGGAGCTTCCCTCAAGAAGGCTTGTGGTTCCAAGAGGGAACGTGTCACCTACGTGTGCGAAACGACATGCGTACACTGCCTTCTCCCGGCTTAAATTTTTTGCACATCCAGATTAGACCAAATAGAAGTACTGTGCTAAATTTTGGAATCATTCCAGGCTCGTTTTGCCTTTTTTATACATTAATTGAGTTTTTGGGAATTTAATGTGCATAATTCAAATTTGAACTACAAGCACAGGCTCCTTGCACCAAAGTTGTTTGAAAAATCACATGTGTGTCCTTGGGTGAATTTCTAGGTCCCATACAAGAGATTGGAGTGAAATTCAACCATCTGGGCGTCGTGACTCGGCCGGAAATATTGAGAAACTTGGTTTTTTAACTCATGTAATTCCAAAATACGCCTGAAAATCATGAAACTTGGCATGGTGTCATGACATGGCACGAATATGTTGCGGTAATTTTTTTGGCCGAATTGGGACAAGCTTTGGTGTAAGCTTCTTGCAAACCAGAGCTTCCCTCAAGAAGGCTCGTGGTTCCGAGAGGGAACGTGTCACCTCCGTGAGCGAAACGACATACGTACACTGCCTTCTCCTACCTTAATTTTTTACATAGCTAGATTAGACCAAATATAAGTACCGTGCTAAATTTTGGAATTATTCCGGGCTCGTTTCACCTTTTTTATACATTAATTGAGTTTCTGGGCATTTAATGTGCATAATTCAAATTTGAACTACAAGCACAAGCTCCAGTGCGCCAAAGTTGTTTGAAAAATCACATGTGTGTCCCTGGGTGAATTTCTAGGTCCCATGCAAGAGATGTGAGTGAAATTCAAACATCTGGGCGTCATGGCTCGGCCGGAAAGATTGTGAAACTTGGTTTTTTTAATTCCTGTAATTCCAAAACACGCCTGAAAATCATGAAACTTGGCATGGTATCATGACATGGCACCAACATGTTGCGGTAATATTTTTGGCCGAATTAGGACAAGCTTTGGTGTAAGCTTCATGCAAACCGGAGCTTCACTCAAGAAGGCTCGTGGTTCGGAGAGGGAACATGTCACCTACGTGTGCGAAACGACATACGTACAATGCCTTCTCCCGCCTTATTTTTTTTCACAGCCAGATTAGACCAAATAGAAGTACTGTGCTAAATTTTGGAATTATTCCGAGCTTGTTTCGCCTTTTTTATACATTAATTGAGTGTCTGGGCATTTAATGTGCATAATTCAAATTTGAACTACAAGCACGTTCTCCAGTGCACCAAAGTTGTTTGAAAAATCACATGTGTGTCCTTGGGTGAATTTCTAGGTCCCATGCAAGAGATGGGAGTGAAATTAAAACATCTCTGCGTCGTGGCTCGACCGGAAAGATTGAGAAACTTGGTTTTTTAATTCCTATAGTTCCAAAACACGCCTGAAAATCATGAAACTTGGCATGGTGTCATGACATGGCACCAACATGTTGCAATAATATTTTTGGCCGAATTGGAACAAGCTTTGGTGTAAGCTTCTTGCAAACTGGAGCTTCCTTCAAGAAGGCTCGTGGTTCCGAGAGGGAACGTGTCACCTCCGTGTGCAAAACGACATACGTACACTGCCTTCTCCCGCCTTATTTTTTTTAAACAGCCAGATTAGACCATATAGAAGTATCGTGCTAAATTTTGGAATTATTCCGGGTTCGTTTGGCCTTTTTATACATTAATTGAGTTTCTGGGCATTTAATGTGGATAATTCAAATTTTAACTACAAGCACATGCCCCAGTGCACCAAAGTTGTTTAAAACATCTGGGCGTCGTGGCTCGGCCGGAAAGATTGAGAAACTTGGTTTTCTAATTCCTGTTATTCCAAAACACGCTTGAAAATCATGAAACTTGGCATGGTCTCATGACATGGCACCAACATGCTGTGGTAAGTTTTCTGTCCGATTTGCGAAGGCCCACACATTAACAATCGGCAAAGTCATTTTGGAACAAGTGCTGTCACGTTACAAATTGGAAACACAAGTATTATTGAAAGCGTGGGCGTTCGACTTACCAATTACGTGCGGCCACGCGTCCCTTTTTTTATTGGCTAGGAGGTGCCGTGCGGGGTAGCTATTTGAGTATGGGAGGCATGCGATCAGACCCCTGCGCATGCTCATCGGGAGGAGAGCCCTTTGACCGCTACCCGCCGTGCACCTCCCTCCCAACGTCTCCATTAATGGCTCCCGAGCACCTATTCTAAGGCGTGTCTATATGTCTCACTGGACTGAGATTTATGAGAGAAAAATGAAAATCTGAAAAGAAAGTTTTGCACGGATCTTGATGTAAGATCCGACGGACCTATATAGCATCGACTGCGACTTATAGCAAGCATGATGAATATAAGGACAATGATAGTGGATAATAATTATCTTACATATTTAGAAACATAATTAAAAAAATCCACATGCAGCAACGCCCAAAATACACAAGGGTAAAAGAAGAAGGAAGACAACGATCTGGCTCGCTGATCTCTACTTTCTTGATGCGTTGCTACAGGCCGCGGGAACTAGTCTTCGCAGCGAGCGGTGACGAGCTCTTTCTTGTCCTCAAGATGTTGCTTGAGAGCATCCACGTATTCCTCCACCAGCCTTCTGCGCTCGATGCACAACTTTTTATTCTTGTCCATAAGTTTCTTGACGATGACGTCGACCCTCTTCAACAAGGCAGTGGTCTGCTCCTGCTGCTCCGCACTTCCGACGATCTTCTCCCTCAGTAGGCCATGCTTGGCCCAGAGCTTTGCATTGCTCTCATTTAGTTGCCGGATGACGTCGATAGACTGTTCAAACGAGGCTTGCAGGTCACCCTGCAACCTCGCCCACCTGTAGATATGATCCATCTGCTTATGGACGAGGGCATGCGAGTGCCTGTAAGTGTCATCGCCTGCCCGCGAGGCATTTTCCCAGGCCGCCGCGGCAAGGGAGGACATCTCTGCTGCATTCGCGGTGGGGCGGGACATCTCTTCTGCTTCCGCGGCGCAGCCGGACCAGTCTGCTGCATCGACGGCGTGGCGGGTCCTCCATGCTGCTTCGGCGGCGCGGCGGGACCTCTCTGGTGCTACGGCCGTGCGGCGGGACATGTTGGCTACTATCGCGGCGAGGCGGGACATCTCTCGTCCTCCCGCTTGCAGGCTCACCTCTCCCTGGTGGCAATCTCTCGACCCAGAACTCACGCTGGCCATGGGGGATGCAAGGGAACGATGATGAATGACTTGTTTGTTTTTGACTCTTTTTGGATGAGGAGTTGAGGAGGAATGTGCAGCCATCCTGGAGTAGTACTATTTATTACCGTGTAGTAATACACTCCTAAGTGGGAAACCGTTTAGGTTTTGATCAGTGTGAACAGGTTTGCAATTTGGAATATGACGGGATGCATGCTCAAAATTTACTGACGGTTATAAGTGCGACACTATTCCCGAAAGGTGTAACGTGGGCATGTACGCCTTCTCGGCCGCGTACATGGCGTTTGCACCATAGGGTGCACCGCAATAGGCAATGTCAGCACACGTCTTTCAATTAGAATTGGTGTGCCCATCTAGCGCACACACGTTGATCTATCTAACTATTTCAGTTTGTTGTGGCTAATCGCAAACAGTTCATCCATGTGAAGTGTATGCCATCAATCGCAGACACTTTGATCTGGCTTACCCGTTTCTATTCTGTTGCCTAATCGCAAACAATTAATCCTTCTGAAGCGTATGCCCTCAATCACACACACCTTGATCTGGCTGACCATTTCTTTTGTGTTGCCTAATCACAAATAGTTCATCCGAGTGAACCGTATGATGTATATCACACACACCTTCATCTGGCTGCCCGTTTCTTTTGTGTTGCCTAATCACAAACAGTTTCATCCGAGTGAACCGTATGCTCCATATCACACACACCTTCATCAGGCTGCCCGTTTCTTTTGTTCCGCCTCATCACAAACAGTTCATTGGACTGAACCGTATGCCCTGGATCGCACACGCAACTAAAATTTGAACTGTGTTTGATGCATCCTCCATGGCAAATGTTTTCACCTTTTTGACGGTTTTCATACATCACCGTTTGCGATTATGGCATCGCACACAGTTTCTCGAAGGGTCTCTGATCGTAGTGTCGCATTAGCAGCATCCTGCAGTAGTGTTGTTTGAAGGAATAATTGAGGTGTGCTCGTTCCGTGACCATATTTAGGGGTCCAACTTACCATGTTCCGGCAGTAGTAAATATACTAGTCCCTGCATACTCCCTCTGTTTTTATTTACTCCGCATTTTAGCTTTGCTCGAAGTCAAACTTTGTAAACTTTGACAAATTTTATAGACAGAAATAGTAACATATACAATAAAAAATCAATACCATTAGATTCATTATTGAATATACTTTCACATCATATATATTTGCTATTGTAAATGTTCATATTTTTCTATAAATCTGGTCAAATTTAATGAGGTTTGATTTCAGTCAAACCTAATATGCAGAGTCAATAAAAACAGAGGGAGTATCTTACTCCATGACCAAAACGAAAGGGAAAACGAGACAACTTATTGTTTACTTGAGCCGTTCAAGTATAATCATGTGGCGTTGCTTATTTCTCATTCCTCTCCAACCCTCTTCTCCATCGATCATGTTGCCCTCCGGTCGAGTCCATTCTCCCGTATGCCTCATTTGAACATTCCGCCGAGTATCATTCACATGGCATAGACCATGCTTGTATTTCCAGTGTTGTAATTTGTCCGACATGCATACAGACAAACGGTTCGTTTAAAGTTTCACTTTACCTCCACTACGTGTCGCTTCCTGTCTTAGTTTTGACATTCCATTTGGTTCATGCCCTGACACATCTTAACGAGATGGATTGATGTTGAGAGATCAATTGCGTGTCGTGCAAGGAGAGAAAGGTTTGGTCTGTTTCTATGATAGAAATGACCCGCGGGTGGGGGGGGGGTCTGTGGGGATCGGAGCGAGTATATTCTACATTCATAAGCGAAACGAATGTACTGTACCCACCCTAGTCCTCTTTCAATCGATCTCCCGACCCCGAGATGAAACCGAGAGAGAACGAGTGGGTGCATGTGTGATACCTAAGGCAGATTCAAAATTTTGAACCGGTGATCATAGCATCAGCAAATCATATATAAAGGGTATTCAATGTTTGTTTTGCTTTTGAACATACAATATACTCCCTCCGATCCTTTCTAGTTTACATAAAGTTTTATGTGTAGTCAAAGTATCTCTACTTTGATCAAACTTACAGGAAAAGTATCAACATTCAACAACGCCCAATCAATATTGTTAGATTCGTACATACTCCTAGATTTGTATTCAAACACAGATGGTTTCCAATTTGTTTTCAAACACGTGAATGTGCTTGTTCTCACGCATGCTCTTCCTACTAGGATTTCGCCATGTATAGCCAGTCCAATAGTAACTTTTTTAAGCTCCCTGCCCAATAGTACTAGTGGTGTACTGACAACTCTGTAGTAGAGTATGTAGTGCTCATAGTACTAATACTCCCTCCTTCCATTTATATAGGGCCTAATGCGTTTTTCAAAACCGCCTTTGACTATTGATAGGATTAATAGTACATGAGATGTATAATGTGAAAACTATATCATTGGAAGCTCCTTTCACGTACAAATTTGACCGTATGCTTTGTGTAAGTTGCATGTCATATATTATTACTCTAACATTTGGTCAAAGTTAGCCTCGAAAAACACATTAGGCCCTATATATATGGAAGGAGGGAGTAGTAGTGGAAGTGGATCCTCTGACGTAGGTATCCCTGCCTTACCCTGCCTTTCGGTCACTGACTGGTGGGCCCCATGCTTGCTAGGCCCCGCATGTCAGTAAATCAATGGGTTCGGCCATGTCAGGGGATCCTGATCCGTAGTATACTCCCTCTATTTTTATTTACTCCGCATAAAATGGAGGGAGTAGTAGTAAAAATGACGTAGGCAGGGCAGGGGGAGGGACGTCGGTTTGCTGTCAACTGCGGTCCCACAAGCGAGCGAAAATGCAAGATGAAGCACGTTCCATTCGGTAAGTGACATGGAGGGTCCAGCGTGCTGGGGTGCAACGCGAACGCGACAAGAGCGATGTACAGTCAAAACCGATTGACCGATCATCACCGAAACCACTATTGACACCAGAACCTTCGCTGATCGGCCTATGCCAACCACTGCCCCAAAACCACACCTCCTCTCCAGCCCATCCCCCCACCTTTTGATCCCCTAGCCCACATCAAGCGTCCCCTAGTTCGTCGGAAAGCCATGGTGCGCCGCAAGATCACGTACTACAAGATGCTGATGCTGGAGCGCCACACAGAGATCGCAACGGCGGTCAGCGCCATAGACCTCCGTTCCCAAGCTCTCTTTGCGGCGGGCCAATCCCCCAATTCTCTGGAGCCAAGCTCCAAGGAGGAAGCTGATCCAATGTTCATGGTGGAGGTCACGGTGCAGAAGGCCCCCGATGCGTATGAGACGATGGACGTCGACTTCATGGCGGCGTCCGGGTACCCCATGGTGTAGGCGGACTAGCGGTTCAACCTGGCGATACTAAAGGAGGACCGGCAGGCAGAGGCTCAACTCGACGCGGAGCACGCGCATGCCACTGCCATCGAGGCCCTCCTGCAGGAGGAACCGGATGTCGTGGATGTGAACCGAGTGACAAAGGCTCAAGATGACGCAGAGCACGCGGATTCCGCTACTATCGAGGCCCTCCTACAGGCGGAACTGGATGTCCCGGACTTGAACCAGGCGGCAAAGGCTCAACTCGACACAGAGCATGCGAATGCCGCTTCCATCGAGGCCCTCCTACAGGTGGAACCAAACGTCCTGGACTTGAACCGGGCGGCGGAGGCTCAACTCAACGCGGAGCGCACGGATGCTGCTGCCACCGAGGCCCTCCTGCAGGCGGAACAGGATGTCCTGGACTTGAACCGAGTGATGCTCTCATCCGTGCAGAGCACCCGCACGCTCAACGTGAACAAGTAGCTGGATGCCGTGGACAATCATGGTGCGGAGACACACATCGAGAGCTACGGCTGGTTCGCACCGGCAGCCAAAGACGACGAGGCCATCTCGTTCTATGAACAATGATAGTTTTTCTTTATGTTGTTGTTTTAGGGATCTTTTGTTGTGTAAAAACATATATTTATGCAAGTCGCCTGACTTTCATCATTTGGGTCAATCGACCATTTCAGGTGGTTGGATGAATATCCTATGTCTCCTGACCCTTCTTCCTCTCGTCTTCTTCCCCAATAGATCACCACAGGGGCTGTACGGATCATCCCCAACATGCCATTGGATAAACATACTGTCTGAATGAAAATTATGTGTCAGTGGTAGGGTGGCTGAGTTTGGTTTGATCACAAGCGGTAGCACGTGTTAGTGAGGGTGCGTTCCCCTGGTTGGGTTTGCAACATGCAAGAGCGACTGTGTGAGGGTGCGGTGCGACCGCGGCGTGCAGGAGTGACTCTGTGAGGCTGCGGTGCGACCATGATAGCTGTGGGCAAGTTTACCTGATGCGGAGCATCCTACGTTCATCCCCATGGACCTACCATTGTCTCACGAAGTGCCAAGAGGACCTATGACTCGAGCTAGGGCTAGAGCTCTCAGGACCGAGGTGACTTTTTTCCTTAGTGATATTGCATATGACCCCTCGAGACATGGCTACTACCTAAGTCCAAGATGTTGTGCATGATTAGGTACCAAGAGGACCCTCCCGAAGATGCACGTTTAGATGGACAAGCTGCCAAGTCCATGGATGAAGAGAACCAACGGAAGGAGACAAGAACACCTCCCAGGTCCCGGACATCCGGTCGTGACCCCGGACGTCCGACCCCTGGAGAGTCATCCGCAACAGCTGCTCAACTGCCAAGCACCTACAGGCCCCGGACATCCGGCCCCGCTAGACCGGACATCCGGCCCTTCCCGAGCTCCCGGATATCCGGCCTCCAGCCCGGAAATCCGGACACCACCGACCCGAGAGCAGAAAGGCCAGCGTCTCCAGCCCAGACATCCGGCTTTCCGCGAATGCCTGAACATCCGGCCCGACGCCCGGACGTCCGGCCTCCCTTGTCTGCGCACAGTTGTAAGGGCCGAGGCCCGTGTACCCCTTCGCCCATGGCTACTACCTAAGTCCAAGATGTTGTGCATGATTAGGTACCAAGAGAACCCTCCCGAAGATGCACGTGAAGACGGACAAGCCGCCAAGTCAATGGATGAAGAGAACCAACGAAAAGAGACAAGAACACCTCCTAGGTCCCAGACATCCGGCCGTGACCCCGGACATCCGGCCCCTGCAGAGTCATCCACAACAGCGGATCAATTGCCAAGCACCTACAGGCCCCGGACATCCGACCCCGCTAGCCCGGACATCCGGCCCTTCCTGATCTCCCGGATATCCGGCCTCCAGCCCGGAAATCTGGACACCACCGATCCCGAGAGCAGCAAGGCCAACGCCTCTAGCCCGAACATCCGGCCTCTCCATCCCGGACATCCGTCCTTCTGTGAACGCCCAGATATCCGGCCCGACGCCCGGACGTCTGGCCTCCCCAGTCCGCGCACAGTGTAAGGGCCGAGGTCACCCACATAGACTTTATATACTCTTCTCCCACCTACATTTTAGGGTTAGCATTGGTTTAGCTCATTTTAGAGATAGAGCATTGCTCATCCGCATTGGATCTACTCCATGAGAGAGACAGCGGCCCCTCTTCAGAGAAGATCCCTTTGGATTCAAGACCTCCTTGCGGAGAAGACCATCAAGACCTCCTCACGGAGAAGACCATTACCTTTTGTATCGTCCCTAGTTGACTGTGGATCATGTGATCTCTTATGTACTCGAGGATCTAGCATATGTGTGACTATTTCTTGTTGGTTTAGTGCTTCTCTCTTGTTTCCCCTCGTGTTCTCCCTCGTGTTCTTCGTGTTCATCGCGGGATCCGCCCCTTCCATGAAAGATCAGGCAATTAGGGTTCTACCCTACATCAATACCTCCTTTTCATTTTGAAAACTTTAGGCAAACTTGGAAAAATGTGTGGTGAAGTATGGAAATGCAAGGCCTAGACCCAAACAGGATACAAGTATGTAAAGTACTACTTGTGTTAAAAAAGAAAGGCGGGGTTTTCCTTCGCGGGGTTGATCGATACAAATTCTCGTTCGATGTGTCAATTAATACATATTTTTTCTCCAACGCCCAAAGATCTAACTATCTCACTCCTCATCGCTTGATTAATGCAGCGCTAGGCAAACCAACCTTCTCACTTCGGCATGCATGCAAGGGTATATTAATGTCCTGGGTTGCTAGTACGAGGCAAACCCCATCAATTTTGCCTCGATTAGTGTGAGTGGCCTTCTGCAAATTGTAATTTTGATATACTGGCCTTGTGTACAAAAGATGGAGGTAGTAACTATTTGACTTCCTTCCCCATTGCGGTGACATCGACGATATCTCAAACATTGTGGTTTGGCGAACTGCGATCGACGGAGAACACCATTGAGGGAGAATAAGGTAAGTCGTTCTCAAGTGCTGCCTACAAGCCGAGACAACCGCCTTATTTGCATCCAGGAGTTCGTTGAACCAAAGGACGCGTAAATGTACTAGTGCTACACAATAGCATCATCCGTCCATCTTAGTGCGGTGAGGTGGTTTCTCGAAGAAGACGATGGAGAAGCGGAGTCAGCAAAGAGTGAAATGATGGTTGCTTCATCCGTGCTTTGTGATTTGACGCCTCACTGCTTTGTGATTTGTGATAAAAGGGACAGGGGAGTAGACTCTGTGCTCTATACTATACATGCGTCCAAGAACAGGAGAAAGAGGAGAGATGTTGCAATTTTCTACTCCTTCAATCAATCAATTAGGGAACTTTTGTTCCATCTTTTTGGCTTTGGCAGCACCATCTACAATGGTTCCCATCGATGCCAAAAGCTATTTTCACATTTGGCTAATCATTGTGGATGCCCATAACCGTACCACTTAGTTTTGCTCCTGCGTGCTATCTATACAAATCTCAATTATATTGATCTAAAAAATTATAGTATCAAGATTAGTAAAAAGGAGGTGATTTTGCCGCGCGGATGGCGGGGGAGGTTTCTTATTTTTAGAGGACGTTGGCTTGGTAGTTTTCTAACATGCGGTCCCATGTGTCAGAGCTTTACCAAGCCGATCCATGTCCCACATGAGGCAGAACAACGACATAAGCAACACGTGGTTAACTTGAAGAAGATGAGGGAGAAGCAGATCAAGTAACGAGTGAAATGATGGTTGCTTCGTCCCTCCAACTTCTTTTTTAGCATTATTACTTCGTCCCTCCAACTTAACTATGGGAAAGGTGCAGCTTTGTGATTTGACGCATCATTGCTTATTACTACACCGGCGCCATGACTGGGGTGCTTCACCCCTGCTGCTCTGCACTGTTATTTCGGTATGGCACGTTGACCCGGTTGTTGATGTCCCACATGTCAGTGAAAGGGACTAGAACATTTATGAAAGCGAGCGCTCCACTCTTACGACGAAGGATTAAACGACACTGTGGCCTAGTGAACTGCTACTTATACTGTAGTACTACTATAGTTTTGCTATTTTGCATGATCCATCGATACAAACCTGATTAAACAGGAAAGGACAGGATTTTTCCTGCATGGTAGATGACACTAGCCATACATTTCAAAGGCAATTTTAATGTGTGCAAACTGAATAATTAAGTAACAATATGAGATCTAGTAAAACTAAAAACACATATGATTTATTAAGTTAGAGTGTAGTAGTAGTGTTGTATTGCATAGTTGTTAGATGTAACATGCGAGAACGTGTAGAGATGTAGTTTTGGAGGGCCTATAGAGAGAAAAGTGTAATATAGTTACCGGACTTCCGAATACGCTCATTACGGTCACTATATACGTTTTGCGGTGATTATACGGTCACTTGCTCACCATTTAGCATCGGATTGCACTCTGTTCACCGGCCAAATAGTCTGTGTGGCACGATGTTGACTAGTTAAATTGACCACATTCCTTGTGGGTCCCACCTGTCAATTCGCATAAGAAAAAGGTCAGAGAAACACAAATTTACACAGGCACGACAAGACTCCAACCCGTGGGCGGGAACCACCTGGTTGTGTATGTGTCTGTCAGGGCCTGATGTGTGCGCATGCACGTGTAGGCTTAGCACTTGAGCGTGAGAGTGTGTGTTGGTCGTGTGGTGTGTGCATGCATGCGTGCGTGTGTGCGTGTGAGTGTTGCGTGTGTGCGTGGTTGTGTGTGTACGTGTGAGTGTTGCATGCGTGTGTGGCTGCGTGTGTTCGTGTGAGTGTTGCGTGCATGCAGTTCATGTGCATGTGTGTGTGTGTGTAATCACCCCACCAGCTCTTGTGTGTTAAAACAGACGGCTCAACATACCAATACAAGGCCACCTTGTCCATGTGCCCGCAGTCATGACTTCGAACCACCGTCCAATATTTTTTATTGTTTGTTTTCATTCTTACTAGCAAGATGCCCGTGCGTTGCATGTAACATCAAGATGCATTTGTATGAGTAGTTTATCTTGTGAGAGAAAACGATGAACGAGGGAAGGCCTTATTTGCAAATGTGGAGAGGGGTGTGGGTACCTTTTTGCAAAATTGACATAGTTTCCTTCCTATCCGTTAGATATAAATCGGACGTCCTATATTGCAGGATGGCAGGCACACCGTCATCATTGAATCTGTTTTTTATAAGAGTAGAGTAGATACACGCCGACAGGTGGGCCCAATGGTAGTGAGATAATGATGCAGCACTAGAGGTGCCACGTGGAGCATTTAGCTGTTCAACTAGTCGTGTCTTGAGCAAATACAGAGCTGTACGGTCAGCTCGCGACTGTGTAATAACCACAAAATGTAAATGGTGACCGTAACGAGTGGATTCTGAAGTCCAATGTACGTATCGTGCTTTCGCTTCAAATACAATGATCGTCACTGTATATATGACGAGAGAAAGATGAAACATGCGTGAACGTGCTGGGGGCGTGCTTTTAGAGGACCTGGAGATAGTTTGTGTGCGTACGTGAAAGGGGCGTATAGGGGGTGTATGCGATGGAGAGAGAGATGCTCTTTGTTTCTCTTTATTAGGACTAACTTTATATATAGTATAAAAATATAAAAATTCACGGTGCGGAATAAATATCATTGTGGGCACCATGCACTGCAAATTAACGTTCATACTCCTCCATATAACTTTGTAATGTTGTATATATATGTAGAAATTCTAAAATATTTTTTTGGCCACACTTTGTGTGGTTTTATTCAAAATGAATGTGTATGAAAAATAAATGTGAAGAGAGGGCTTTTTAGATCAATGGGGTATGTGATGTAACATGTGTGAATGTGTAGTTGATGTATTTGGCAGGGCCTAGAGAGGTATGTGTGTGTATTACGCATTCGAGAGAGGCATGGATAGAGGGCCCGACGGGGGTGGGGGGACGTGGGAGAGATAGCACGAGAAATGAGAGAGGTCTAGAGAGAGAGACGAATATGATGTCACAGCGAGAGATGCCCTTGAGTGTGTATATGCAAGGGGGGAGGGGATATATGCACGAGGAGAATTTTTTTTGTGTTGGTATGTGTGGGTGTGAGAAGATAATGAGACCGACAGAGGATGTGTCACTGCGTGAGGTCTGGTGGACCGAGGTAAGGCCCTTGGTTCGGTTCCGTCCTATGCCACATTGGTCGGCCCGTGATGCATTTAGGGAGACCCATGGAGGTCTAGTCGTACAAGACAAAGATAGCAGAGTCGTGGAGGACTCTGTGTCCACTAACAAAGTTGGTTAGGATTTGTAACCCTAGGTCGTCGGACTAAGGTAATCCCTTATCTCTGATATTACTATTCATCCAACCTAACTTTAAGGGGCATCCTATAGAATGCTCTGCTAGAATCATACTCGTTAATTAGGAAGAGAGGTCGAGACAATGCATGAGAGACAGGCCTAAAGATAATGTGCATGTGGGAGACACGTAGGCAGGTCTACGTATATAGAAAGGGTCGATGGGGATTGTGCATGCGTATGCTTGTGACAGGAAGAGTACTTGTGATAAAGGTTAGTCAAAACAATCGTAAATGGTTACGAGAGGGAGGGAGGGTTATATCGAGAGCATGACTGCGAGAAAGACACCTCGGGGGAGAGTGTGTGAGCATGTGTGAGAGACCACTGATGCAGAGTGAAACTACATGTAAAAGGCTGATGTACACACTGATTAAAAATATAAATTGTATCCAAATATTAGGATGGGATCATGATATTTGCAATTCGCGTAAGGAACAGTCATTGATCCATCAGACATCTATATTCTATCGAATTTGAGCATGTCTATGTAATTATTCGACATAATTGATCCATATAGTTAGTATTTTGAACTCCAGACAATGCATTGCTTTAGCAATCGAATATAAATGTGAGTATAGTTCATGTTGTGTGTGTAAAGCACATTATACATACAAAAGTTACACAATTAACATTATAAATAGATAGCTATGAACTAGCATACATTTGAATTTAACTTAAGGTGGTTTAAAAAATTCGAATTCAACATGAAGTCCATTCAATTATTTGAATTTGACATCATGGCATTTGTAAATCATACCTAAATTATGGGGGCACCAATATTTGCTCTTCTTTTGTACATAATAGCATATACAGTTGTGTACGATATAGATTCAAATTTACCTCCTCCATTCCAAAATAATCATAGTTATAGGATTTTCAAGTGTCAAAATTTCAAAAAGAAGAGCATAATTTAATGAGGTTTTCAAACATACAAGGTCAAATTTAACGTTGTCTATTTAGGTCAATCCTCAAAGTTCAAGAGTACTCTAAACGTGAATGCTTCTGTTCCAAAATTTCAAACGAAGCGCCAAAAGAGCCTCTACTCGGCCGAAATTGCATGAGACCAATTTTTGGCAGAAGGAAATTACTTTTCTAACTCCAACCCGTGAAACCTACAGGCTCGACGTCCAAAGGTCTAATCCGGGGAAGGTTTGTAGCTTCATCTAGACGCCACGCAACCGCCTCCAAAAAACATTCATACACAATGGCCGCCTGAGCACACATGCGCGCGACCGAAATCGCTCCTGCCCATTATTTGGGACTCCTGGGATTACCATCCTACCCCCGACCCACAGTAGGTCCAAAATTTAAGAGGGGGGCAAAGTTTGTACTTTCCCCCAATTTCAAACAAGCGCGTCCCATCTGTTCAAAATAACCAAAAACAAGCGCGTCCCAGACCAAAACATGGTTCTCCCTTAGCTTCCCCCGCCCCCGCCCCCCGTCCGATTCCCCATTCGTACTCTGTGGGCGCCAAAACTACCACTCCACCAGCTGCGAAACTCCAGGGTCCTCCATCCGCCACCCCATCCCACCCATCAACCGCCGCTCTCCTCCGTCACGTCGGAGCCGGTACGCCGATGCCGTCATCCAGCGCAACCGCAACCGCAACCGCAATAGCAATGCCCTCCACTGCTAGTAGTTGAAGCCGAGGCCGAGCTGTTCGTACTCGACCAATTTCAACCACGTCGTCCTGCGCCTCACCGCTGCAGCTCCAACTTCGCCATCGTCCACCGCACCGGAGCTGTTCCCGCTACGCCATCCTTCGCCGCCTCAGATCTGCTTCCCCTCCGCCGACAGGCGACCACCGCAACATAGTCAACAATTTGCTCATGTGTTTGTCCAAGGCTCCATCCTCCTACAAAACATCGGTACCTCGGTAAAAACAAGAAAATCACCATGACATCCAGAGGACACAATACTAGCAACCGGAAATGGTACTCCTCTTCCCTTATTCGTGCAAATCTTACGTGTCTGCTAGCATTGTATTCATCCCACAGAAGACAGTAGTTGACCGCTTCTTCCTAACACTAGATGTTCCTAGTAACTCGGGATGCACAAGGTTTCTCCTCATGTACTATTTCACCTTAGCTAGAGGTCTGTTGCCCCCTGGATTTCAATTCCTGGTCAGTTGAATCCCAATTAAAGGAAGCATTCTCCCGCGTAACAGGCACTAGTGCGCCTATTACGCCGGGGAAGCAGCGCCTCAGTGTTTATCTTAGGGGTGTGTGGGGCCTAGGAGCTGTTGGTGCCCGATCTGGAGGTCAGCCGGGATTAAAGGGATGGCTCGGGGGCTGCCAAGCACGGCGATGGTGTGAGGTCGAGGGGAGGGTGGGGCGGCGGAGGTAGGGGTCTGGGCCAGTGGTTGCTGGCGGTTCGAGAAAGATCGTCAATAGTGACTGGCGGGAGGTAGACGAAGGCCATCTACCCGTTCCTTATAGATCGGACGGTTCATAAAAAATCGACTGACCTATTTATTTTTAGTCGACTGTTATTTTGATTGGCCACATGTGGTGGTGTGCTGGAGGAGTACCTGCATTGCCCAGCCATCGCATATATATTACAAAATCATATGGAGTAGAATCTAATTTTGTTTGCCATGCAATGTTGTAGAACTATCATATGTCTCCTGTCATTTATTTTTGAGCAACTTGCTATCTTCAACTTTTACACTACACTAGTTCGGCACACACTTCACCCATACTCTCACTATTGTGTTTTTATGCAAGGGTATTTCACATTGTGCCTTGACAAAAGCACAAAAGAAAAGAGAGAAGTCGCTCCTACTTGCTTTGCGGGCAGGCAAGACACGTGTCCGCACTTTAAAGGTTTGATGTTCAATAGATGGAGACGGTAAACGTAGCTCTGGAGTTGATGATCTCGCTCGCCATGAACCACCATCCCAGGTGCTTGCTTTAACTTCACAGTGTCATATGTGGTTGCATGTTACATATGGTGTCTAGCTTGTATTAGAAAGGTCGAAGTTGGTCTTTATTAAGATAAGGAAATATTTTTTACATGAACCACCATCCCGGGAGCACCAGGAGACAAATAGCTAGTCAGGGCACTGGTCGAGCCAGTGACAAGCCCAACATAGACATGCATCACCTGGAAGCCAACTAAAAAGGCACGATGGTGGCGAAGCAGCCCGCCTCCCACCAAGCTCTCAGGTCCTCAATGATCATGCTCACCACTCCAGCCGGATGTCTAGCTTGTATTTCTTCCAATTTGGTTAAATTGCATCTGCTTAGCTTACACATTATACCTTTGAATATGACACGCCTTCCTGTTTTTGGTACATACTAGTACATCTGTCTATTAACCATGTTCTTACATCAAACTAATGTTCTTGTGTATCCCACATCAATCACTTATGATGAGACAGTCACCCCAGGGGGTTATGTGACAAAATATGCTCTTTTAAACAATGCAGCGTCAGCCTCCCCACATGATTCTCAAGAAACAGCAAGGCTAGATGAAGATAGTGAATGCAGCTCTGTAGTTGATGACGCATTTCCCCTACACCAACATTGTAGGTGCTTGCTCTAACTTGGCAGCATGATATGTGGTTGCATGTTGCATATGGTATCTAGATTGTAATTCTTCCAATCTGGTTAAATTGCATGTGCTATTCTGCTTATTTTATACATTATACCTGTTAATGTGACATGCCATCCTGTTTTTAGTACATAGTACATTTGTCTATTAAGCATGTCCCCACATAAAACTAATGTTTTTTGTATCCCGCAACAATCAATATGATGAGACACCTATCGTATATGCAATGTGATATTAGTTGCATCTTTCATATGATTTATAGCATGCGCTGCTTGTAATTTGTTGAAACACCATTTATGATGGGGCACTTTTAACTTGGCAGAGTCATATTCGTTGCATCTTTAGGTGGTGTCTAGCTTGCATTGCTTCTTATTTGTTGAAATGGCTTCTTCTTAGTTTATAAAAACAGTTGTCAATATGCCTTGCCGTCCTGTTTTTCGCACATATTCCATCCTGGTATCATGTGTTTGTGATGCAGAGCATCCTACGGACATCACCACATCAAGAGATCATTTGGCAAGTGACACGTGCGACATCTACTTCACATACACAAATGTAAATCATCTCCTTTACACGTGCTCACTTGACCCTCTCGAGGATGGTATACTACTTGACACTCCTTCCGTGTGCATGCATAGGTATTGTCGGAACATCACGGATGTCGAGGAGGAGTGCGAGCGCAAGTGTACGTCTACACCATCCGTGAGGGAAGCATGGAAGAGAAGACAAAAGAAAGGAGAAGAAGAAGACGGAGCGGCTGCAGGAGCCAGGCCAGACATCCGGACCGCCGTCCGGATCATCCGGGCTCAGCCGGATCATCCAGGTCCCCCTCCGGATCATCCAGGTAATTGCGTCTGAAGACACCCGAAGCTTGTAGAATCTCCACTGCGTTGCCGGATCATCCGGACGAGGTCCCGGATCATCTGGACGACGCCCGGATCATCCGGACCCCCATCTGGATAATCCGGCCTTGCCTGCGTGCATGCCCCCGGGCCGAGGCCCATGTACTTGTTTCGCCCCCTCACTTACCCCTTCGCCCACTAGACTATAAATAAACCTCCTCCACCTCCTTTCTAGGGTTAGCATTGTGATAGCTCATTTGAGAGATAGAGCTACGCTCATCCATATCGGATCTACTCCACGAGAGAGACCGCGGCCTCTACGGAGAAGATCCCTTTGGATTCAAGCCCCCTTTCTAAGGGAAGATTCCCCCCCCCCCTCGTGGATTCAAGACCTCCCCACGGACAAGACCGATTACCTCTTGTATCGTCTGTTGTTGACTTTGGATCTTGTATCTTACCTTTGTGTTCATCGATCTAGCGCATGTGTGATCTATTCTTGTTGGTTGAGTGATTCTCTCGTGTTTCCTCTTGTGTTTTCCCTCATTTTCCCCTCATGTTCTTCGCGTTCTTGGACAGGATCCGCTCCTTTCGTGAAATATCGAGCCGTTAGGGTTCTACCCTACGTCATCTTGGTATCATGAGCCACGTTGATCACGATTTCGGAGCCTCCCCCACCGTTTTCTAGCCTTCTTTTGCTTGATTTCGTCCTAAATTCGAAAATCCCCACCAAAAATAGCCCCAATTTTTTTGTGATTTGTTCGTTTTGATGATGTTTTGTTGATTTTGATCTATTTGCTTGGTTTCGAGTGGATCTAGCATCTACCAAAGTTTCCCCACCTTCCATCCACGAAATCTCGTCAATTTTGACCCCGAAATCATCCAATTTCCACCCAAAAATTCATCCCCGAGAGAAAATCCCGAGCAGTTTGACCTGCCCGGATCATCCGGATCCACCCAGATCAGCTGGACCATCTCCCGGATGTCCGGACGCCCCACACGACAGAAATCCGGTTGATGAACCCGGATCATCCGGACCTACTCCCGGATGTCCAGGTAACCCTGACACCGACTCGGCTAAATTTTTGTTTTGGCCATATCTACTTCATCTGGAGTCCGTTTTTGACGTTCTTTAGCTCGTTTTGAAGCTCTTGACATTCCCCTTCTCAAAAAAATAACACCACCATCATTTAACTCCATCAAATTTTCTGAAATTTGGCATGTTTGCCTAGGCCCTCCACCATATCATCTGCTACACCACCACCGACTTCCGCAACCTAACACATTTTGATCCCCATTATATATGTGGTTGTTTGAGTTGTGACTTGAGTCTCCTAAGGTGTTTCGGCTACTTAGGGATGGTTGCTTCTTCATCAACCACCACCACCACTTCCGCATAACCTTTCCCACCATACACTTCCGCCACCTCAACTTAACCCAATTTTGTTTGTGTTGTGAGTTTGTCTCCTAAGGTGTTTAGGCTACTTAGGGACCGTGCTTTCAACTCTGACACCATGTATAGTCCACCATAACCTCCGCTTCATTGTCTAGTGCAACACCACCGCTTTCCGCTACCACCATTTGACCTTTGTCCTTGAGATTTTGAGTTGTGGTTTTTTCGTTTCCTAAGGTGTTTCGGCTAATTAGGAATGGGTCAACATCGACAACACCGCCTCTCATCATCGCCACGGACGGTAACCTCGACGACACCATTGTATATTCCCCTTGCAATTGCATTGTTAAACCCTAGCCCATTTTGCGTCACTTGCCTATCGAGACTAGCCATTTGAGTATTGCCGGCAATGTTACTTGTGCACATTAGTGATCTACACCTCCCATTGCATACATACCATATCATTTTGGTATCATATCATCCCTTGTGCCACAAGATTGTTCCCGTATATAACCAATTGCTATCTTGGTTTGTGCATTTCGCATTGTGGCATTATAAAAAAAAGAATAAAGCTTTTAAGCAAAGAAAAAGAGTGAACAAAGAGCTTGTAAGCAAGTGCCATAGCATCATCCCACATTGCACATAAGATTGTCATATCCGATCATCTTGGATCATACCACTGGAACATCATACATATATAGCATACTTGGGATAGAAAGTCGATACATTTTGCATCTTATAGGTTGTGCACAAGTGTCGTATCTGCCTATTGAGAAATCGTGCTAGCGTCTCTCTTGAGTTGTGCAACACGATTGTTTTCCGTGGATTCCACATTTTGTGCTCATCCTTGGTTGCACGACCCCATTTATCTATCCGTGTGTGCGTTTCCGTGTGCCATACATTGCTATTGGTCTACTTGTTACACTTGCGAATTTGTGAATCTTTTTCAACATTATTGACTCTTGCTAACATTTTACATCAATTTTTTGTGCCACTATCCTCACCGAGCTCCACCATAAGCCTTATTTGTGTAGGTGTGAGAAACCGACAAGAATTGGTACCAATTGTGCTATTTCCTTGTCCACATTGGAGTGATCATTGATCCACTTTCAACTTCGGTCAAGGTACATTTGGTATTCGTTCTTCTCTTTCTACCACTCACATTTTTCTCTTGGAGTGATGGATAGGCAAGGCATTTCATCTTCGGTCTACAACAACAACGACGAGTTCGATGCCGCGAACAACTCCAACGACGCCAAGATGCAAGCTCAAATGGAGGAGATCAATGCCCTCATCAAGTCCTACAAGCGGTCTTCCTCATCTTCGAGAAGACGCTCAAGAGCACATGCCTCCGAGATACCATCTCCGGCAAGATCACATCGGCATCGACACCATGACCAACAAGGACGTGAAGGTCAAGAGCTCAACACCAAAAACCGCTCAATGACTTCACCATCCCCCTTGGCATCTTCGCCAAGCGACTTCAAGGCATCTTCGCCTACGGACATACGGCATCTTCGCCCACAAGCACCTCAAGAGAAGCTCCCCAAGCTCAAGTCCGCGACTTCCACGAGCTACTATGGCCTCGACACCGACCACAAGATTCCTTTCTATGGGACTCAAGAACCCGAGGAGTATCTCGAGTGGGAGCACCTAATGGACGACTACCTCAAGCTACATCAAGTTCCTCCCGAAGATCAAGTGAAGTGTGCCACAAGGGACTTCCACGACTACGCGTCCACATGGTGGCTTCACGCACCTTCGGAGACCTACGACATGAGTTGTCCCAAGACGAAGAGAGCTTTGTGGTGCGAGTTTGTGCCCCCAACCTACACGGAACAAATTCTACGCCAATTGGAGAACACCACCCAAGGATCCAAGTCCATCGGCGCGTACTTCAAGGAGATGAAGATTGCCTTGCGACGAGCCGGCGTGGGCGACCCCATTTTGATGAAGTTCCACTTCATGATGGGATTGAACAACGACATCTCCAAGACGATCTTCCTCAAGAACTAAAAGTCCCTTGACGACAACTACATTGGTGCTCTCAAGGCGGAACAAGAACTCATGAAGGCCAAAGCTTCTCCACCCCAAGCTCACTTCGCAACGACCAAGCTCCATGAGAATGAGCATGAGGCTGGTACCACCATGATGTCCAAGCCCGACGAGCTCCAAGATGATGCTCCCAAGTTCGACTTCATCGCCATCCCTCTTTGTGGCATTGAATATGCCGAGTCTACTTCGACTCTTTTTCAAAATGGTGCGGCGACGACTACGACTACGGACACCATCAAGGACCAAGCTTTGGAGGCGAGCGACATGGTGACGAGCTAGGATGATGCTTCCATCTTAGGAGGCGAGAGTGATGATGTGCCATCTTCGGCCTTCATCCACGGTGACAACAACGAGATGGTTGAGCATGGGATTTTCCCTTCGACCACGGCGACGTATGATGACTTGAGTGACTTGTGCCACCATATTGAGAGTGAGAGTGACTTCACCACTAGCCCCATAGATGTGTTACCCCAATTCCCATGTGAAGAGAGCCACAACCCCCACCACTTGAGTGAGATGAGTGACTCCACCATACGTGAGATTGAGTACACCTATTTTGTGGGAGTGAGTGAACCACCACATAGAGAGAGTGAGATAGTTGATAGGTCATGTGAGGCCACTTTCAACACTAACGACTTGACCTCTACCTCTATTGTGTCTTCTCATTTGGTTCTAGGTCCCTTATATGATGACGCGCCGATTCTCGACGACTTTGTCCTACCTTTGGACAAGACGATGGCCATGGTGGAATATGATGCACCCCCACATGGTTCCATCACAATGATGATCTTGACCACCATTCGGTCTTACCCACCTCACCTACACCACGTGAGTGGAATGAAAAAGGTAACATAGGTGAAGGTGATGCTCTTGTCCCACTAGTGGACTATCATGACGTTGATTGCTTGCATGATGTTGATCAACCTATTTCCATGCTTCATGCTAGTGTGACTTCCCCATGCGATGATTTAGCCATTTATGATGAGTATGATGATTGCCATGTGGAGCCTATTAGTGGTGATGCCATGTTACATAGGATTTCTTGTGCTAATTCTCTCGGTCACATCATGTTTGCCAATCTGCTTGACTTGTCATATGCTATGCATAAGATCGACCACATGTCATATTTGCAATCTCTTCATAGTGACTATGCATATGCCATTAAGATTAACCCAATTTGCACTTATGGCATAGATGACAAGCCTATGGTTATTGGCATTTGTTTCTCTTGTGATGATATTGACATGCTACATTTGCATCATTTATCTCATATGCCATGCCATAACCATCTTGCTTCGAATATGCATTGTTTTGGGTGTTGCCCATTTTCTCCATATGATGTTTCAAATATTGCACATGAGGAGACCCCCATAGTTTCCTCATATTTTTTAGGAGATTGTGATCACTCCCACCCATTGCATGATCCCAATACTTGTGTGCACCATACGCTTCCCATGAATAAACATGCTATTGATGTGCCATATAATTATATGCTCAATTTGCATCCCCATCGTGTTATACATAACAACTATTCTTTCATGATGGATGACATGTTCTTATACCATGCATCAAATTTCTTTGAGTGATGCTTATCTTGTGCTAACTCTCACGTGCACATACACATCATGATGAATGATGTGTACATTTACCACACACACACAATCTCTTTCGTTTGTGTCTCTTTTGTGTAGGTACCCACGAATTCTTGTCAACCTCGCAATCCCACGAGTTGACAAAACGAGCTCTAGAGAGCAACGATGACTTGGGATCCCATGGAGTGTCTTTCCCATCGCTCTCTTCACGCAAAGACTTCGCGCATTTATTCTACATGTCCCTCACATGGTTATGGATTATTATCCATTACATATTCTATGCCCATCTTGCCATGTTCACTTTGCATGATTTGCTCATTCCCATGCTTTTGCCATGCATTTGTGACCCATGCTTTGCATTACTCATGATGATTAATTCTAATACTTGTATGTGTATTTGCAAGCTTGGTGGAGATATCACTTGTTATTGCCATATTTGCTTTGTGCCCCATGCCTATGATTATATTATGATCTTGCTTTGTGTTCGTGCTTGCGATATGTCATGTTCATTGCCTATGCATATTATTTGCTCACATAACATGATTGCCATGATTTCCTCTAGTATGTTGCATCTTCGCACTACTAGCTTGGACGACTTGATTACTATGATTGCTTGCCTTGTTGCATCACCCATGATTCATACTTGCTTATTACACGCGGTTGATGACAACCATTTACATGCTTTGGACATTATTGTTATTGCTTCTTGCCATATATCTCCATATGTTGCCTCTCTCATGCTAAATGATTTGCCATGTATTGAGTGCAACAATGATTTTAATCTTACTAATGAGATTGCCCCCATAGCATTCTCACATATATGTGGAGATTTTGACATATTTCTTGTGAAGCATGCTTGTCTTACCTCTTTGCACCATATACCTCGTGCCATGAATATTGCCTTGGTTGCATCATATTGTTCACGCACTTGTGCTTCTAATGGTTATGTGCAAGAGAAGAGAACCATCATGATGGATGATGTGTTTATCTACCATGTGCATACGTTCTTTCTTTTGTTGTGTGCATGTGTAGGATACTTGGACTTCGTGTCAACTTCCACGTCACATGAGTTGACCATCCGAGCTCTTGAGAGCGAACCACCTTCTACCACGACGATTCTACATCACACTTGCTTGTGTTTCGGTATTGTGAAGAATGAACAAGGACACGCCTTCAAGGTGACATCTTTCTTGAGCATGGATATTATGGATCATACTACTTGTGTTGCTTTCCCCATGAGACTTGTTCATCTTGGCCCCCTTGATTGTGCACATGTTAGAGATCTTGCTTGCCATTTCAACATTTCCATGCCTCGCGATATATATGCCTTGTGTGTTTCATCCAATTCTTGGATTACTTGCTCCTCTCACATGTTTGGTTGCAACAATGTCACTTCTTCACATATGCCATGTCCCATTGCTTGTCACATGATTGACTTGATTGCCTCACACATGATGAACAATTGTTCTTTCTATTATGTTGAGTGCCATACTATCTTCACTACACCCTATGCACATTATGCTTGGATTGTCTTGCACTTGTCTCATGTGTTTAGACACTTCATTTTATTTGGTGTGGTGAATGCTTCCTTTGCCTACCATAGACCATTTGTCGAGTGTTTTATGCATGATTGCTATGACCTTGAGGTAGATGCTTGTTCAATTGTCAAACATATTTGCATCTCTACCTCCCATTTGCATACTTGTTTCCATGAAGTCCTTCTTTGTGCTCAATTTATGTGCTGACATGCCATGTCACAATCCTTTGTCACACCATATGCTATGCTTGATGACGACACTTGTTGGGTGAATCACCTCCTGAATGCTTGGTTTTGCACTAACGCTAACCACATTTGTTTTTCCAAGTGTTTGTTGTCTTTGCTCCTTTTGAAGGAATCCCAAGATGGTGTGACATTGGAGAGTGCCCATTTAGAGCTTAAAGATGACGAGAACTTGGTGATTGACCACTTCTACACGGTGACGCCATCTCTTTCCCATGGTGGTTTGGATTCCAATCCGAGGTCGGATCTTTCCCAAGGGGGGGGATGAAGCAGAGCATCCTACGGACATCACCATGTCAAGAGACCATTTGGCAAGTGACACGTGCGACATCTACTTCACATACACAAAGGTGAATCATTTCCTTTACACGTGCTCACTTGACCCTCTCGAGGATGGTATACTACTTGACACTCCTTCCGCGTGCATGCATATGTATTGTCGGAACATCACGAATGTCGAGGAGGAGTGCGAGCGCAAGTGTACGTCTACACCATCCGCGAGGGAATCGTGGAAGAGAAGACGAAAGGAAGGAGAAGAAGAAGATGGAGCGGCTGCAGGAGCCAGGCCGGACATCCGGACGGCCGTCCGGATCATCCGGGCTCAGCCGGATCATCCGGGTCCCCCTCCGGATCATCCGGGTAATTGCGTCTGAAGACACCCGAAGCTTGTAGAATCTCCACGGCGGAGCCGGATCATCCAGACGACGCCCGGATCATCCGGCCTTTTCCTGCGTGCATGCCCCCGGGCCAAGGCCCATGTACCTGTTTCGCCCCCTCACTTACCCCTTGGCCCACTAGACTATAAATAGACCTCCTCCACCTCCTTTCAAGGGTTAGCATTGTGATAGCTCATTTGAGAGATAGAGCTACGCTCATCCATATCGGATCTACTCCACGAGAGAGACCGCGGCCTCTACGGAGAAGATCCCTTTGGATTCAAGCCCCCTTTCTAAGGGAAGATGTAACACCCTCGATGCGGCTATATCTCCCATGTGTCGAAGGACGACTTAGAGGCATAACCGCATTTAAAGCAATGTCGCAAGTGAGGTAATCTTCACACAACCCATGTAATACATAAGGGAAAGAGATACATAGTTGGCTTACAATCGCCACTTCACACAATTACATGAATAAAGCATTACAACATCCAAATACAATCAAGGTCCGACTACGGAACCAAAATAAAAAAAGAACCCCAAATGCGACAAAGGTCCCCGATCGACCCCAACTGGGCTCCACTACTGATCAACTCGAACGAAACGACATAAAGGACAAGATCTTCATCGAGCTCCTCCTGAGCTTGGTTGCGTCACCTGGAATGGCATCATCGGCACCTGCAAGCTGGTTTTGGAAGCATCTGTGAGCCACGGGGACTCAGCAATCTCACACCCTCGCGATCAAGACTATTTAAGCTTATAGGAAGGATAAAAGGTATGAGGTGGAGCTGCAGCAAGCGACTAGCATATATGGTGGCTAAACATACGCGATTGAGAGCGAGAAGAGAAGGCAAAGCACGGTCGATAAAAGTATGATCAAGAAGTGATCCTAAAACAACCTACGTCAAGCATAACACCAACACTGTGTTCACTTCCCGGACTCCACCGGAAAGAGACCATCACGGTTACACACGCGGTTGATGTATTTTAATTAAGGTCAACTTCAGGTTTTCTACAACCGGATATTAACAAATTCCCATCTGCCCATAACCGCGGGCACGGCTTTCGAAAGTTCAAATCCCTGTAGGGGAGTCCCAACTTAGCCCATGACAAGCTCTCACGGTCAACGAAGGAATAGACCTCCTCCCGAGACATTCCGATCAGACTCGGTATCCCGGTTCTTCAAGACATCCTTGACAATGGTAAAACAAGTCCAGCAAAGCTGCCCGATGCGCCGACATCCTGATGGGAGCTGCACACATCTCGTTCTCAGGGCAACACCGGATAGGTCAAGATACGAGTAAAACCAGCCCTCAAGTTTCCCCGAGGTGGCCCCGCAGGCTGCCCATTTCGGACCAACACTTAGACAAGCACTGGCCCAGGGGGGTTAAAATAAAGATGACCCTCGGGATGCGCGACTCCCAAGGGAAAAAGGCTAGGTGGCGAATGGTAAAACCAAGGTTGGGCCTTGCTGGAGGAGTTTTATTCAAAGCGAACTGTCAAGGGGTTCCCATTATAACCCAACCGCGTGAGGAACGCAAAATCCGGGAACATAACACCGATATGACGGAAACTAGGGCGACAAGAGTGGAACAAAACACCAGGCATAAGGCCGAGCCTTCCACCCTTTACCAAGTATATAGATGCATTAATTAAATAAGATATATAGTGATATCCCAACAAGTAAACATGTTCCAACAAGGAACAACATCTCCATGTTCCAACAAGGAACAAAACTTCAATCTTCACCTGCAACTAACAACACTATAAGAGGGGCTGAGCAAAGCGGTAACATAGCCAAACAACGGTTTGCTAGGACAAGGTGGGTTAGAGGCTTGGTTCAACAATATAGGAGGCATGATAAGCAAGTGGTAGGTATCGCAGCATAGGCATAGCAAAAGAGCGAGCAACTAGCAAGCAAAGATAGAAGTGATTTCGAGGGTATGGTCATCTTGCCTGAGATCCCGCAAGGAAGAAGGACGAGTCCATGAAGAAGAAAAATGGACGTAGGCGAACGGGTCCTCACAAACGGCGACGTTACCGGAACCAACCCGAAGAAGCAAACACCGGAAAAGAAGCACACAACATAGTAATCAACCAACACATGAACATGGTATGATATGCGGGATGGGGTATGCGATGCATATGCATGATTTGCAAAGGAATGAATGAACCTGGCCTCAACTTGGAAATCTAAGTGTGCCACTGGAAAGATGAGGTGAAATCACTTGAAAACGATACAAAGAACGCCGGAATCGGAGTTACGGTTTGGAAATGGCAAGCGATTCAAATATGACCACATTCTGTGATTTACAGCAAGTAGTCATCTAAATGCAACAAGATGAACATGCTACAACACCCAAACATGGCATCAAAACACATGGCAGGCATCCATTTATGATGCTTAACAAAAGATGAACACTGAGCTAGGGCCAATTCATCCATTAACAGGTTCAAACAAGCATGGCAAAAAATGCAAACGATAAACAAATTTCAGACTTAGTGAAATTAACACAAGCCTGGAATTTCAGATCAGGTAGCACTCTTCGGAGCATGAAAACTATATGCTACAGGACCTGAACATGGCAAAGTAAAGCATGGCATGGAGCTACTCAAAGAGCTTAACAAATGTACCTTAGTGACCTTGAGCCAAAAGGGATCAGAAAACACAATTGCAAGCATGTGAACATAGCAAAAGCATAAACAGTTCTCATACTCGGTGAAAACTGGAGCATGCTGAAAACAGATCTCAAGTAGGCATGTTTACGAGCTCGATGCACTCACTATGAAGAAAGTCATGATAAGCTAAGCATACATCCATCAAGAATACATATTATACAAGCTAGACATGGCAAGAACAATAACACGGCATGCACGGATCAACTACAACATCCTCAGCAAAATCACTAACAAGTAGAAAATCTGCCCAGATTCACGAAATAGCAAAAGTAGAGCTCGATTGACTCAAGCTAGGGTGCTCCATAAATGAAAACAAAGACATGGATGGATAGAGCACTACAATATTAACAAAACATCCTTACTAATCATCCTCAAAAGAGGCACGGATCACTAGGAAACAACATGAACATATGGCATAATGAGATAAACAGACCAAGGACTTAGTGGAAATGCTAAGTCCCTGAAATCAGCACTAACAAGTGCCTCACTTTGCAAGCTTGTGCTAGTCACCACACACATCACAAAAATACATGGGTTGCACCTCTGGAAAGATGGCAAAACCCTTAACAAAACATATGTAGAGCTCCAGGGCATATCATGCACACAATAATCATGACAAAAATGACAAATATCTAAATGGAGTAGCATATCTGACAATTAACTCAAGTAGCACTCTTCTAACAGCATTTCGTGCATCAAGATGAACTCAAATGAAAATGATGCAATGAGATGAAACGATGTACTCTCTGAGACGAACATTTTGATATGCTATATGCATGAATCGGAGCTACGGGTGCAAAGTTACGGCATGAAGAATATGGGCATATGAATCTGGGAATCTCGGGGACTTAGTGAAATTTTACCTCCGAGAAAGTCAACGCGGGATGAGGATATCCGGGACGGAGAGATCCGGGGACGGGCGCGGGCGTTTGGATCGGCGAGGTGGTGGATCTGATCCCGATCTGCGGAGGAGAGGGCCGGCTAGGGTTCCGGCGAAGCACGCCGGCAAGGCTGCCAGAGCACGCAACGGCGAAGGAGAGGCGGCAAGCAGGACGGCGGGGATCCATGGCGGCGCGGGGACAGCAGCGCAGCAGGGCGGCGGCGCACGAGCAGATGACAGCGAGGGCGCGCGCGGTGGGGCGGAGGAGCTGAGGTGCGGCGGCTCGGTCCGACGAGGGTGAACGGGCGGCGGCGCATCGAGGCGTGGGAGCGTGCGACGGTAAACGGCGGACACGGGCGGTGTAACTCTCGGGCGGCG